>NC_091283.1:94514512-94817369 GCF_032444005.1 Ranitomeya imitator
GACATTGTTTTCTCGTGACATATTGTACTTCATGACAATGGTAAAAATTATTTGATAGTACCTGCGTTTATTTGTGAAAAAAATGGAAATTTGGCGAAAATTATGAAAATTTCGCAATTTTCCAACTTTGAATTTTTATGCAATTAAATCACAGAGATATGTCACACAAAATACTTAATAAGTAACATTTCCCACATGTCTACTTTACATCAGCACAATTTTGGAACCAAAATTTTTTTTTGTTAGGGAGTTATAAGGGTTAAAAGTTGACCAGCAATTTCTCATTTCTACAACACCATTTTATTTTAGGGACCACATCTCATTTGAAGTCATTTTGAGGGGTCTATATGATAGAAAATACCCAGGTGTGACACCATTCTAAAAACTACACCCCTCAAGGTGCTCAAAACCATATTCAAGAAGTTTATTAACCCTTCTGGTGCTTCACAGGAATTTTTTGAATGTTTAAATAAAAATGAACATTTAACTTTTTTTCACAAAAAATTTAATTCAGCTCCAATTTGTTTTATTTTACCAAGGGTAACAGGAGAAAATGGACCCCAAACATTGTTGTACAATTTGTCCTGAGTATGCCAATACCCCACATGTGGGGGTAAACCACTGTTTGGGCGCATGGCAGAGCTCGGAAGCGAAGGAGTGCCATTTGACTTTTCAATGCAAAATTGACTGGAATTGAGATGGGACGCCATGTTTCGTTTGGAGAGCCCCTGATGTGGCTAAACATTGAAACCCCCCACAAGTGACACCATTTTGGAAAGTAGACCCCCTAAGGAACTTATCTAGAGGTGTGGTGAGCACTTTGACCCACCAAGTGCTTCACAGAAGTTTATAATGCAGAGCCGTAAAAATAAAACTAAATTTTTTTCCCACAAAAATTATTTTTTTAGCCCCCAGTTTTGTATTTTCCCGAGGGTAACAGGAGAAATTGGACCCCAAAATTTGTTGCCCAATTTGTCCTGAGTGCGATGATACACCATATGTGGGGGGAACCACTGTTTGGGCACATAGGAGGGCTCAGAAGGGAAGGAGTGCCATTTGAATGCAGACTTAGATGGAATGGTCTGCAGGTGTCACATTGCGTTTGCAGAGCCCCTAATGTACCTAAACAGTAGAAACCCCCCACAAGTGACACCATTTTGGAAAGTAGACCCCCTTAGGAACTTATCTAGATGTGTGCTGAGCGCTTTGACCCACCAAGGGCTTCACAGAAGTTTATAATGGAGAGCCGTAAAAATAAAACAAAAATTTTTTCCCACAAAAATTATTTTTTAGCCCCCAGTTTTGTATTTTCCCGAGGGTAACAGGAGAAATTCGACCCCACAATTTGTTGTCCAATTTGTCCTGAGTGCGCTGATACCCCATATGTGGGGGGGGGGAACCACTGTTTGGGCGCATGGGAGGGCTCGGAAGGGAAGGAGCTCCATTTGGAATGAGGACTTAGATGGAATGGTCTGCAGGTGTCACATTGCATTTGCAGAGCCCCTAATGTACCTAAACAGTAGAAACCTCCCACAAGTGACACCATTTTGGAAACTAGACCCCCTAAGGAACTCATCTAGATGTGTTGTGATAGCTTTGAACCCCCAAGTGTTTCACTACAGTTTGTAACGCAGAGCCGTGAAAATTAAAAAAAAAAATCTTTCCCCCCAAAATTATTTTTTAGCCCCCAGTTTTGTATTTTCCCGAGGGTAAGAGGAGAAATTCGACCCCAAAAGTTGTTGTCCAATTTGTCCTGAGTACGCTGATACCCCGTATGTTGGGGGAAACCAACGTTTGAGCGCATGGCAGAGCTCGGAAGGGAAGGAGTGCCATTTGGAATGCAGACTTAGATGGAATGGTCTGCAGACGTCACATTGCGTTTGCAGAACCCCTAATGTACCTAAACAGTAGAAACCCCCCACAAGTGACCCCATATTGGAAACTAGACCCCCCAGGGAACTAATCTAGATGTGTTGTGAGAACTTTGAACCCCCAAGTGTTTCACTACAGTTTATAACGCAGAGCCGTGAAAATAAAAAATCTTTTTTTTTCCCACAAAAAATATGTTTTAGCCCCGAGTTTTGTATTTTCCCAAGGGTAGCAGGAGAAATTGGACCCCAAAGGTTGTTGTCCTATTTGTCCTGAGTACGCTGATACCCCATATGTTGGGGTAAACCCCTGTTTGGGCACACGGGAGAGCTCGGAAGGGAAGAAGCACTGTTTTACTTTTTCAACGCAGAATTGGCTGGAATTGAGATCGGACGCCATATCGCGTTTGGAGAGCCCCTGATGTGCCTAAACAGTGGAAACCCCCCAATTATAACTGAAACCCTAATCCAAACACATCCCTAACCCTAATCCCAACAGTAACCCTAACCACATCTCTAACCCTGACACACCCCTAACCCTAATCCCAACCCTATTCCCAACCGTAAATGTAATCTAAACCCTAACTGTAACTTTAGCCCCAACCCAAACTGTAGCCCTAGCCCTAACCCTAACCCTAGCCCTAACCCTAGCCCTAACCCTAGCCCTAACCCTAGCCCTAACCCTAACCCTAGCCCTAACCCTAGCCCTAACCCTAACCCTAGCCCTAACCCTAGCCCTAACCCTAACCCTAACCCTAGCCCTAACCCTAGCCCTAACCCTAGCCCTAACCCTAACCCTAGCCCTAACCCTAGCCCTAACCCTAGCCCTAACTCTAACCCTAGCCCTAATGGAAAAAATGGAAATAAATACATTTTTTTAATTTTTCCCTAACTAAGGGGGTGATGAAGGGGGGTTTGATTTACTTTTATAGCGGGTTTTTTAGCGGATTTTTATGATTGGCAGCCGTCACACACTGAAAGACGCTTTTTATTGCAAAAAATATTTTTTGCGTTACCACATTTTGAGAGCTATAATTTTTCTATATTTTGGTCCACAGAGTCATGTGAGGTCTTGTTTTTTGCGGGACGAGTTGATGTTTTTATTGGTAACATTTTCGGGCACGTGACATTTTTTGATCGCTTTTTATTCCGATTTTTGTGAGGCAGAATGACCAAAAACCAGCTATTCATGAATTTCTTTTGGGGGAGGCGTTTATACCGTTCCGCGTTTGGTAAAATTGATGAAGCAGTTTTATTCTTCGGGTCAGTACGATTACAGCGACACCTCATTTATGTCATTTTTTTATGTTTTGGCGCTTTTATACGATAAAAACTATTTTATAGAAAAAATAATTATTTTTGCATCGCTTTATTCTCAGGACTATAACTTTTTTATTTTTTTGCTGATGATGCTGTATGGTGGCTCGTTTTTTGCGGGACAAGATGACGTTTTCAGTGGTACCATGGTTAGTTATATCTGTCTTTTTGATCGCGTGTTATTCCACTTTTTGTTCGGCGGTATGATAATAAAGCGTTGTTTTTTGCCTCGTTTTTTTTTTTTTTCTTACGGTGTTTACTGAAGGGGTTAACTAGTGGGCCAGTTTTATAGGTCGGGCCGTTACGGACGCGGCGATACTAAATATGTGTACTTTTATTGTTTTGTTTTTTTTATTTAGATAAAGAAATGTATTTATGGGAAAAATATTTTTATTTTTTTTTTCATTATTTTGGAATATTTTTTTTTATTTTTTTTTACACATTTGAAATTTTTTTTTTTTACTTTTTTACTTTGTCCCAGGGGGGGACATCACAGATCAGTGATCTGACAGTTTGCACAGCACTCTGTCAGATCACTGATCTGACATGCAGCGCTGCAGCCTTCACAGTGCCTGCTCTGAGCAGGCTCTGTGAAGCCACCTCCCTCCCTGCAGGACCCGGATCCGCGGCCATCTTGGATCCGGGGCTGGAGGGAGCAGGGAGGGAGGTGAGACCCTCGCAGCAACGCGATCACATCGCGTTGCTGCGGGGGGCTCAGGGAAGCCCGCAGGGAGCCCCCTCCCTGCGCGGTGCTTCCCTGTACCGCCGGCACATCGCGATCATCTTTGATCGCGGTGTGCCGGGGGTTAATGTGCCGGGGGCGGTCCGTGACCGCTCCTGGCACATAGTGCCGGATGTCAGCTGCGATAAACAGCTGACACCCGGCCGCGATCGGCGGCGCTCCCCCTGTGAGCGCTGCCGATCGCATATGACGTACTATTGCGTCCTTGGGAAGTAAAGCCCACCCCACATGGATGCAATAGTACGTCTAATGGCAGAAATGGGTTAAAGTAATGATGGCCACTCATTTTTCTTTACTTAGCTGCTTTTTTCTTGCCATAATACAAATTCTAACGGTCTATTTAGTAGGACTATCAGCTGTGTATCCACCAGACTTCTGCACAACACAACTGATGGTCCCAACCCCATTTAAAAGGCAAGAAATCCCACTTATTAAACCTGACAAGGCACACCTGTGAAGTGAAAACCATTCCTGGTGACTACCGGTTGAAGCTCATCAAGAGAATGTGCAAAGCAGTCATCAAAGACATAATTTAAGTTGTTTCACACTTTTTTGTTAAGTATATAATTCCACATGTGTTAATTCATAGTTTTGATGCCTTCAGTGTGAATGTACAATTTTCATAGTCATGAAAATACAGAAAAATCTTTAAATGAGATGGTGTGTCCAAACTTTTGGTCTGTACTGTATGTATTGTATGTAATGTATGAATTGTATGTAGTATGTATGCATGTTGTATGTATGCATGTAGTATGTATGCATGTAGTATGTTGTATGCATGTTATATACATACTGTTATATACATACTACATACATACATGTATGTATGTTGCATGTATGTATGTTGCATGTATGTATGGTGTATGTATGTAGTATGTATGTAGTATGTTGTATGTATGTATGTAGTATGTTGTATGTATGTAGTATGCATATTGTATGTATGTAGTATGTATGTTTACGTTGTTTTTTTACATTCAACACATTAGCCAGACTATGGGACTACTACTGTCCCATCATTGGCTAATGTGTCAATCACTGTCATTGTAGTAGGCATAGCCCGATGGGACTTATAGTCCCTTCGGACGATGCCTGCGCACGCACACACACACACACAACCCTCGAGAGGCCCGCACAGACCCCGATATCCCGCACAGAACCCCAGAAGGCCCGCAGAGACCCCAGAAGGCCCGCACAGATCCCCAGAAGGCCCGCACAGACCCCCGGCAGCCCCGCACAGACCCCCGGTAGTCCTGCACAGACCCCTGGAAGGCCCGTACAGACACCCCACGGTCACGTACAGAACCCGCCCGCACACACAGACATGCAGTCTCCGCCCACACTCCATTATAGTGCATCATTGCACTATCGGAACTTCCAATTCCAGTATTCGATATCGTAAAAGTATCGGAACTCCGATACAGTGAATATCGGCCGATAACCGATATTTGCAGTATCAGAGTACTCAACACTACTCATAAAATGTCATCATCATCTTGTCATCAAGATCATGCAGCCATTATGAAATTGATTTAACAAGTTAAATTTACCAGCTTCATCAGCTGTAAGAAACCTATGTAATAATTTATACAGTTTGAATTGTGAAATCTGGTGACAGCTCTGCTTTCACCATCCTAATCGGTTACCACTGGTTATAACTATAATTTTCCTCTAACTAAGCTATATTTACTATTTACCAAAATTTTATTTTTAACAAGCTCACGTTGTGAAACTCCGTGCCTGCAATAAGTGGGCTTAGGGTTTTGAGTCGCACGCCAGGGCCGTGTGGTACTCGGTATCGGGTCCGGTCGGCTTAAAGGGGTATGTCACAGTGGCGGCGATCCGGTCTGTGGCCCTGGACACCCATAGTAAAGGTAATGTCCTTAAAGGGGTTTTGTGAATAAAGTTTGGTGGTATTTGGTCAGTGGGGACCGACGCTGATTAAAGGGGTCCTCTGGGGTGATGTTATGGCAGCTAAGATGGTATAACTTCCCATAGGTGAAGCTGTGTCCCAAGGGCTCCCAGTCTGTAGCTGAAGATGGTGAGTGGTGCAATAAGAAACTGAGATTTGCAGTCTCTTCACCTGGTTTACTGAAGACTTAGGGCAGCCACAGTCCAGGGCACCAGATTACAGGTACAGCCAGGGTCCGGACGGCTTGGAAGCGAGTTGGAAGCGAGTTCAGAGGCCCCTTTACCAGGTGGAGTTAAAAGCTGTCCTACTAGCGCGGTGGTGTAGTCCCTTGCTGCCTGTGGCTTCTGTCAAGGCCCTCACTTTTCTCTCTTTCCTCCATAAAGGTGGGACACTAACCCCTATGACAGATGGCTTGAGCCTTTTTGCAGGGTCTCTATTACGACCCAGGCTCTGTGCGCCACTGTGTCTTCTGGGTATTAGGGTGGACAGGTTACGTGTAGTCCAGTTGTCCTGCCGGTTATTGCTGTACCTCCTAGAATCCGACACAACCTCGGCCTTCAGACTACCGGAATCTGCGCTCTGCAGGAAGGTAGCCCAATCGCAGCTATTCTCCCCAGGTGTCACTCTCCTGTGCTTCGCTCTCCTCCATGCTCACTACATGGTGTTCTCTATCCAGGAGCTGCAGCACTTTTTCATGGCTGCACGGCCCCCCCTGCTTCCTTTTCCTCTGTCTCCCTGACAGGAACTGACTAACTTTCAATCCAGACCAGAATATATATATATAGGGGAGCCACCCACAAGCTGGATCAGAGCTCCCCCTTCTGGCCTGGAGTGTGAACATGTATGCTTCTAGTTACCTGACAAAGAAGATCTTTGTTCGCTTCCAAGTATGATCACTCGCCCGGTGAGGAAAGCAATGCCACTGTAACAACCAGTACCCTGGGGTGTTACAGTTTCTTACTTGCTTTCATTACCTGTAATATTTACTTTTGTTCACACTTCGCAGCCTTCATTGACTCCATTATGATTTATATATAAATGGGGGAGGGAGAAAAAAATAAACAGCCAAGGAGCGAGTTGTTTCAAGAGGTAAATGGTCAAAGTTGAAGAACCTTGTGCAAGAACAATGGGCCATTTTCAGTCCAATAGCTCACAGAGAAGCACAACTCCATCTGATTTGGAGTCACTTACCTCTTCAGCCTCTGTGCGGCTGCCCAGGTTGCCCCAATGGTATGTCCACCCCTGATGTCAGTTGTAGGAACTGTATGAGATACCTGCCAGAGGAAAAGTTGAAATTGGAGATATTTAGGTATGTATTGCCCACTTACCTGATGAGACCCACAGCTGTAGCATCACCAGGGAGAAGGAATAGAGAGACCAAATATGGAGCTAAATATGATAAATCTGCATTTGTCACTGACCATTCAAAATTAGAGATGAGCAAATCTTTTGAAATTTGAAGTCAACAGCTTAGACAAATTTTACAGAACAACTTTGTATTTGCCAAATAAATTCCCTGTGAATCTCCATATTGCAATCTTTTTAGGCTAAATTGTAAAATCAGTCCTACAGTTATCAATTTTTAAGGGCAGATGCCTGTCAGCTTTGGTTTGAGTATTTTTCGCTAGAATGAAAATAAGCACCGAGGGGACTTAAACGGCCCTTTTTTTTCTTAGTGCAAATGTAAGAATGAAAATCATTGGTGTATTAAGGTGCTATACTGCAGTATATCATGGATCAATCAATTCACAGCAGACAGACACTGCAGGTCCTGCACCTATCACTTAAAACCATGTATTATTATTCACAGACAGACTACCACTCCCATTTTCTATGTTCTTCAGTGCTGCAGTAGTACACTACACTTTAACATAGGACTTTTTATGCCTGTCTGCAAAGGTTTATGTAAATGCTGGATTTTAGAATACAAGTGCTATCATGTTTTACGCAGATAACACAAGTACATATAATGTCCATGATCTTCCATGGACTGAGTGGTCTGCTGTGGAGACCGTTAGGGCTCATACTCTCGCATGTTAAAACCCGGCTCTCCAGAGCTGGGTGTTACCATGCGAGACTCAGCCGTATTTCACGCAAGTGAGTATGAGCCCTTACAACCCTGCCGGCATCACTGCATGGCCTTCGATTCCCCACCTGCCGTACACTTACTCACTGCTCCAGGCCATGCTGTGAGTTCTGTCTGCTGCCGGCTCCATGTTGTGTACCTCATGTCTCCAATCTGCTCTTTGCATACTTCCTGGCTGTGTGCATAGGGCGTTGCCGCCAGCACTTCCTGAGTCTTAGGGCTTGTTTTCACTTGCGAGGAACACGTCCGTGTCTCGCATGTGGAAACAAAGCTCTGGTGCCGGCACTCCGGAGCGGAGCGTGCGGCTGCATGTGTTGCTATGCGGCCACACGCTCCGCTCCACAGTGCCGGCGTCAGAGCTTCGTTTCCACATGCGAGACGTGTTTCTCGCAAATGGAAACAAGCCCTTATGGAGATGGTGTGCACCTTTCTAAGGTGTCCCCAGCCAACTGCCATGAAGCCTCCGGTACTTAAGACATCCCCACCCCTAGAGGGGCCTTTCCAACATATTCTGTCAGTCTGTACTTTGTTGCCAGGTCCTGTCTCTGCCTTCTCTGGGGGCTGCATACCCAGACCTGTTACTGTCCTTTGTATGTTTTGTTTCTGCCTCCCTGAGGGCTGCATACTCGGGCCTGTGTCCTTGCCAAGTATCTGTTTCCATGTCCGTTCTTGTCTGTACTGTGTTCTACTCTTGTATTTTATCCTGTTCCTGACCTAGTCTGAACTCAGTCCTATACCTATGTCTACTTGTAACCTTGTCTGTAGCCTTCCCTACCCTGCGGTGTATCCTTGTGCTCTGCTTTCTGTGTTCACTTCTACTCTGCACTCGGTTAAGCTTCTTGTGGTTCCGCCCTGCTCCCGCTCACCTGCGGTTCCGCCCTGCTCCCGTTCACCTGCGGTTCCGCCCTGCTCCCGCTCACCTGCGGTTCCGCCCTGCTCCCGCTCACCTGTGGTTCCGCACCTCGCGGGTCTTTGTCCTGCAGTCTGAACAGGTACCTACCTGTTCCCATATATCAGTCATACCTGTCCGTGTTCCTGTTCTCCCTGAATTCGTCCCTTCTTCTCCTTCTTGTCTCCATATACTATGTTTACGTGTCTGTTTCTGTACCGGTTCCAGTCCCGTCAGCCGTGCCTGCCTGCCAGTGTCTTAGCCGAGCCCCAGTGGGATCAGCAGCCACAGCCAGACACTCCCCTGGAGTGGTAGCTACCTGCCGCACAAGCCTGACCTCACCATCAGAGGCTCCAGTGAACACCAATGTAGCTGCTTAGTCATGCCCCTCCAGGGAAGTCTGGTTTGTGGGACCACACCCCCCCACTCGCGCCACCCAGTCACAGTGTGAGCGTTAGGCCGAGATCACACACAGCGAGATACATCCGAGTCTCGCAGGTTAAAACCAAGCTCTGGCACCGGCACTCCAGAGCGCAGCGTGCGGCAATACATGGAGCCGCACGCTCAGCTCCATAGTCCCGGTGCCAGAGCTGGTTTTTAACCTGCGAGACTCGGCCGTATCTCGCTGTAGTGTGACTCCGGCCTTAGAGACATGTTCAATTTTGATCTGAGGGCTGGACTAAAATCAGTCTATTGGTTGGTGAAAAAAATTGGACTGCACTCAAAATATATCAGCGTGCAGTCCAATTTTTAACATTCTGTTACATAGAAGTGTATGAACTCCCCCCATGTACAAGGAAAAACTAATGATAATTTGGATGAAACTCAAGCCTAATATTGATCTGTACAGCGCAACCTCCTAACACTAGGCTAGAAAACCCATGAATAGCTTCCTTGCACCCATCTAATATATAATTGCCTAGAATACTACTTCCTGCAATTTGTGCCAACTTCCTGTCCGGAGCTAATGTCCGGAGCTAATGTCCGGAGATAAGTGACGTCAACAGTGTCCAGTGTCTGATTGGTCGCTCGCAGCAGGCGGCAACCAATCAGAAACGTGCCGTACTGTGACACACTCCGCCCGCCATTTTGGTGTGATTTTTGAATTTTTACCTCACAGCAAGTTTCTACTGCGTGGAGGCGGGCCCAGTGACGTTGCTCTTCAAGCTCCTGCCGAATTTCGGCAAAAAAATGATAATACCATTTACCAAAACTATATATATTTAGTTGTGAAGTGGTTCAGTGACATTTTCACACCAATTTTGAACTTTTGTTTGGTGTTTTCTCCATATACTGCCTATTATTTTTGTTCTTTCTTACTATTATTTATTAATGGTATTATTCTTACATTTGAATAAATAAAGTATATATGGATTCTAGACTCCCGATTCTTTAGAATCGGGCTGCCATCTAGTCTTTTATAATGCCGGTGATAGTGCCCCCAGATTGGCTGTGCTAAACTATGTGATGAGATGGCTGCAAGGCATTCTGGATAAATGTGCGTGGCCACACCTGAAGCCATGAGCGTCCAATCTGGCTGATACAATCTTCAACAAGGTGTGAAATAGTGCCAGGCATTTATTTATTTATTTTTTTGCAATCCGCACAAATCTAATCACAATTTACTCAAATTTGCCAGGACCTGCGTATTTCAGGAAATTCTACCCAAAGGTGATTAACAGAGGATCGATCTGCTCCTTTGTACCATTAACCCCACAATGTAGCAGCTAATGGGTATGGAGTCTGCTCCACAAAGGGCAGGTGCTGGCTGTGTTATACAGCCAGCCCCTTCCTATAACAGCAGTAACATTGAAATGGTGCAAGTTGTTTTTTTTATTGCCGCTCAGGGAAGACGACATGACGCCAGTGTTTTTCAGAAGCGGTTTCGCCTGGGACGACTCGGTGGCAGCGCCGGAGTTTAGGTGATACCGTGTGCACATATTCCAAGAATTTGCTTCGGATTGTCTCACGGACTCACTGGTGATGCCAGGTGCAATTATTTGTGAAGTATTTTTTCCTGTACTTATACTATCTTATTGAATTGCTTATTACAAATAAGTAATAGCAGCTTTGAAAACTAATCGGACTTGTGTCCTTTTCATTATATCTTGCATATGCAGTTTTTGAATATAAGGTAGTTGCTAACTACCTTCCTGGTGTGCCCGCTGCCAGTCTCCACCGGCTCAAAATGATAACGGACAGCTCTTGCCAGCAATTCTGTGGTTCCTGGTGACACCACATTGACAGAGCAGCTGCTTCTCTTCCCTTCTGTTCTGTTGACGTCATGCTGATTGGCAGCTCCTCACTGCATAACTACAGGGAGCCGGCTGTCAATCAGCATGACATCGGCAGTTATGCCCTGTTGACAAAGCAGACCAGAAGAGCCGATCTATTGATGTGAAGCAGCAGAATCACCGGCAGGAGCGGTCTGTGGTCGCACTGGGCAGAACAGGTAGCTGCTTGTCAGAAATAAAAAAAATAAAATACTCCTGGATAACCCCTTTAAGTGCTAATGAGAACCTCTCACTTTATGGAAAAAAAAAAATAAAACTTGATGAGAAGTTGTCACCATGAATACGTTGTCCAATCTACTAGCAGCAAGAGAGGAGTTGTAGTAAATATTTACCATCTGTGTCTCGTTTTGTATCCGCGCCAAGCTCTGCTCATTCATGGGTTAGGAGTCCAGGGGGCGGTGCTAGTCAGTGATTGGCAGATGAATGGATGAGTAAACATGCTTCAGATTATACCGACTATTTTCCCACAATTCTACTTGTTTAAATAGTGAAAATCCCTGTAAGAGTAAATTCACTTAAACAAAAAAAACAAAACAATTTAGTTACGTTTCTAAGTTATGTAGGTTTTTGAGAAAGTTGGATTGCAACCAATTTGGGCAAAATGAAAACCCCTGTGGCTGCTATACTGATGGCCATTGTAACGGAGCGTGCTCAGAAACAGAATTCAGAAATGGCTGAAAAGAATTTGTAATAAAAAGGATTTTTTTTCTATTTTAGGATGAAGCGCTGTTCAGACAGCCTATGATCATGCCGTATAAATATCGAGCATACAACAGACCCCCACAGAGCAAATGAATACACGGATGTGAAAGCTTCTCAGATAAGGGTCCTCAGCTGCGCTGTCACCCTGAGACCCCCTGTGCCCAACAGCAGCTGATCCAGCAGAGGTGGAGCACCACAGATCCCAGCCGTGATAGCTGGCTGCATGTCATCACCTGTCACATCCTACAGTTATGACACTTTTTTATATTGGCATGCTTTGACTTTTAGTTCCACAAGTAATAACTATCACAGTTTAGCGATTTATCGCATTTTACGTTGTCTATTGCCGCATCTAGATCAATACTGCCCTACTAATTACAGCCCACTTTATAAGTGCGCCTCTGTTCTCCCAGACCAGGGAACCTGCCTAATCTAGGGGCAGCATGTACCAGGCACTGGCTGTGCGATCTCAGTCATGCATGTGTGACTCTGAAACGCCGAGGTGTTTCAGAGAAGAACATACCTTAACCCCTTCATGACCGGAGCTTTTTTCGGTTCCGCGTTTTCGTTTCTCGCTCCCCCTCCTTCCCAGAGCCATAACTTTTTTTTATTTTTCCGTCAATATGGCCATGTGAGGCCTTATTTTTTGCGGCACGAGTTGTACTTTTGAACGATATCATTGGTTTTAGCATGTCGTGTACTAGAAAAAGGTAAAAAAAATCCAAATGTGGCGAAATTGCAAAAAAAAAAGTGCAATCCCACACTTGTTTTTTGTTTGGCTTTTTTGCTAGGTTCACTAAATGCTAAAACTGACCTGCCATTATGATTCTCCAGGTCATTACGAGTTCATAGACACCAAACATGACTAGGTTATTTTTTATCTAAGTGGTGAAAAAAAAATTCCAAAGTTTGCTAAAAAAAAAAAAAAAAAATTGCGCCATTTTCCGATACCTGTAGCGTCTCCATTTTTCGTGATCTAGGATTGGGGGAGAGTTTATTTTTTTGCATGCCGAGCTGACGTTTTTAATGATACCACGTTTGTGCAGATACGTTCTTTTGATCGCCCGTTATTGCATTTTAATGCAATGTTGTGGCGACCAAAAAAAGTAATTCTGGCGTTTTGACTTTTTTATCACTATGCCGTTTAGCCATCAGGGTAATCCTTTTTCTATTGATAGATCGGGCAATTCTGAACCCGGCAACAGCAAATATGTGTAGGTTTGATTTTTTTTTTATGGTTTTATTTTGAATGGGGCGAAAGGGGAGTGTTTTGAACTTTTATGTTTTTTCATTTTTTAACCCCTTCATGACCGGGGGATTTTTCATTTTTCCGTGTTCGTTTTTCACTCCCCTCCTTCCCAGAGCCATAACTTTTTTATTTTTCCGTCAATTTGGCCATGTGAGGGCTTATTTTTTGCGGGACGAGTTGTACTTTTGAACGACATCATTGGTTTTAGCATGTCGTGTACTAGAAAACGGGAAAAAAATTCCAAGTGCGGTGAAATTGCAAAAAAAGTGCAATCCCCCATTGGTTTTTTGTTTGGCTTTTTTGCTAGGTTCACTAAATGCTAAAACTGACCTGCCATTATGATTCTCCAGGTCAGTACGAGTTCATAGACATCAAACATGACTAGGTTATTTTTTATCTAAGTGGTGAAAAAAAATTCCAAACTTTGCTAAAAAAAAAAAAAAAAAAATGGCGCCATTTTCCGATACTCGTAGCGTCTCCATTTTTCGTGCTCTGGGGTCGGTTGAGGGCTTATTTTTTGCGTGCCGAGATGACGTTTTTAATGATAGTATTTTGGTGCAGATACGTTCTTTTGATCGCCCGTTATTGCATTTTAATGCAATGTCGCGGCGACCAAAAAAACGTAATTCTGGCGTTTCGAGTTTTTTTCCCGCTACGCTGTTTAGCGATCAGGTTAATACTTTTTTTTATTTGATAGATCGGGCGATTCTGAGGGCGGCGATACCAAATATGCGTAGATTTGATATTTTTTTTATTGATTTATTTTGATTGGGGCGAAAGGGGGGTGATTTAAACTTTTATGTTTTTTTTATTTTTTTCACATTTTTTTAAACTTTTTTTTAAACTTTTGCCATGCTTCAATAGCCTCCATGAGAGGCTAGAAGCAGGCACAACCCGATCGGCTCTGCTACATAGCAGCGATCTGCTGATCGCTGCTATGTAGCAGAATTGCACGTGTGCTGTGAGCGCCGACCACAAGGTGGCGCTCACAGCAACGGGCAATCAGTAACCATAGAGGTCTCAAGGACCTCTATGGTTACAATATACAAGCATCGCCGACCCCCGATCATGTGACGGGGGTCGGCGATGACGTCATTTCCGGCCGCCCGGCCGGAAGCTGTAGTTAAATGCCGCTGTCTGCGTTTGACAGCGGCATTTAACTAGTTAATAGGTGCGGGCAGATCGCGATTCTGCCCGCGCCTATTACGGGCACATGTCAGCTGTTCAAAACAGCTGACATGTCCCGGCTTTGGTGCGGGCTCACCGCGGAGCCCTGCATCAAAGCAGGGGAGCCGGCATCGGACGGTATAGTACGTCCGATGCCGGTAAGGGGTTTTAAACACATTTTTTTAAACTTTTGGCATGCTTTAATACTCTCCATGGGAGGCTAGAAGCTGGCGCAACTCGATTGCCTCTTCTACATAGGAGCGATGCTCAGATCGCCCCTATATAGTAGAATTACAGCATTGCTATGAGTGCCGACCACAGAGTGGCGCTCATAGCAATCTGGCATCAACAACAATAGATGTCTCAAGAAGACCTCTGGTTGTTATGCTGACGCACTGCTGACCCCCGATCATGTGACGGGGTCAGCGGTGCACGTATTTCCGGCCCAATGGCTGGAAGCGCTTGTTAAATGCCGCTGTCTGAGTTTGACAGTAGCATTTAACTAGTTAATAGGCGTGGGCGGATTGTAATTCCACCCGTGCCTATTGTGACCAAATGTCAGCTGTTGAAAACAGATGACATGATGCAGCTTTGAGGTGGGCTCACCGCCGGAGTCCACCTCAAAGCGGGGCTTCTGACCTCGGACATACTATCCCTTCCAAAGTCAGAAAGGGGTTAAAAGTCACCGGGACCGAGACCTCGCTACAGACTAGTCGGACAGGCGGGTCGCTGGTGGCTTCTCCATGCCTGATGCCTATACATGTAGACAGGACCCTGTCAATCCAAGGCAGCGGGTGTGGAAGACATGCCTGTCCGCCTAGTCTAGAGGATGTCTCAGTCACAGTGACTTTTAGGGTATGTGCACACGTTGAGTATTTGATGGCAGAAATTTCTGCATCTCCTGGCAGGAAAACGCAGCACCAAAAACATTGTGTTTTTTGCTGGTGTTTTTTCAGCACATTCAATAGGTGAAAAATGCAGGGCACAAACGCACAGAGAATTGACATGCGGCAGATTATTTTCTGCACCAAATCTGAAAGTTAAAAATGCTCGACGTGCGTACGACACTTCAGGTTTCTCATTCACTTTGCTGCCATCAGGTTATAAATCCATACAGAAAAAACGAGACAAAAACGCACCAAATCTGCAACATGTGCACACAGCCTTAAGGTATGGTCTGCTCTGCTCTGAAACTCTGCAGCGTTTCAGAGTCAAACACACCTGGCTGAGATCCTCCAGCCAGTACCTAAGGCAGGCTGCCCGGAGATTAGGCAGGTTCCCTTTAAGGTGTGCGGAATGATAGTATAAGGCCGGGATCACACATGCGAGAAACACGTCTGTGTCTCGCATGTGAAATCCAAGGTCTGGCGCCGTCACTCCAGAGCGGAGCGTGCGGCTCCATGTGTTGCTATGCGGCCGCACGGTCCGCTCCACAGTGCCGGCGCCAGAGCTTGGATTTCACATGCGAGACACGGACGTGTTTCTCGCATGTGTGATCCCGGCCTAACACATAAAAGAGGACTTTAGAGCCTGCTACATTGAGAGATACAATTATATAGAACTATGAAGATATAAAGATAGATACCTACCCTTTACATTTGTAAGATTTCTGCCTGGGACAAAAAAATCTCCTGTTCTCATATGGGCCAGCCTGGTCCTGGTAATAGACAGTATGCAAAGATAGTAGTAAAAAGGGAGAGGGGTTTTTAAAGGGACACTGTCACCTGAATTTGGAGGGAACAATCTTCAGCCATGGAGGCGGGGTTTTTGGGTGTTTGATTCACCCTTTCCTTACCCACTGGCTGCATGCTGGCTGCAATATTGGATTGAAGTTCATTCTCTGTCCTCCATAGTACACGCCTGCGCTGTGCAAGATTGCCTTGTGCAGGCGTGTACTACGGAGGACAGAGAATGAACTTCAATCCAATATTGCAGCCAGCATGCAGCCAGCGGGTAAGGAAAGGGTGAATCAAACACCCAAAAACCCCGCCTCCATGGCTGAAGATTGTTCCCTCCAAATTCAGGTGACAGTGTCCCTTTAATTGATCTATATCATTAGGATACCAATGTATTGATGGGGTTAATGGAAAAAAAAATATTTTCAATGCAATTATTGGCATGATGCCTACTTTATTTTATTATTGATGGAAGGGTTAATGGACAGCTACCTGAGGCTTGAACCCATTTTTTCACTTTGCTGCTCTTTCTTATTATAGATAGATATGAATAGGAAACACAGCCGTTCTCTGTATGAGACGCGATACATGAAAACACTAGAAATATTACATCTAATTTATATTTCTACTCCATAAGATGTACTTACAAAAAGTGAAGGTTCTTAGCGCGTACATTGGAAAATTCATGTATGCCCATCAACCGCGGCATGGTGCCCTCCCTCTGATGGGTATAAGCCTACTGTTCCATGGACAGACATGTCTCTCCCGGGCTATGAGCCTACGGTTCCATGGACAGACATGTCTCTCCCGGGCTATGAGCCTACGGTTCCATGGACAGACATGTCTCTCCCGGGCTATGAGCCTACGGTTCCATGGACAGACATGTCTCTCCCGGGCTATGAGCATACAGTTCCATGGACAGACAAACAAGTCTCTCCCGGGCTATGAGCCTACAGTTCCATGGACAGACATGTCTCTCCCGGGCTATGAGCCTACAGTTCCATGGACAGACAGACAAGTCTCTCCCGGGCTATGAGCCTATGGTTCCATGGACAGACATGTCTCTCCCGGGCTATGACCTACAGTTCCATGCACAGACAGACAAGTCTCTCCCAGGCTATGACCTGTTGTGAATTCCGCTCTTGGGCTCCCTCCAGTGGTTGTAAGTGGCACTTTTGTGAGTTCTGCTCTTGGGCTCCCTCTTGTGGTTTCAAGTGGTATGGCTGCTCCTTGGAGTTAGCTGTCTTCAGCTGCTTCCACTGATCGTCTTTTCTGCTCGGCTGTTTATGCCTGGCTCTGTCCTTCAGCCAGTGCCACTTGTAAATGGTTCCTGATTGGATTCACATCTCTTTGGAGTTACCTGTTATCCTGACCAGTTCAGCAAAGCTAAGTTTTTGCTTGCTCTTTTCTGTTCACAGTTTGTGGACTTATCCGTTCTGTGCTTCTATATTTGTCCAGCGTTATCAGTATGAATTAATTCTGTCTTGCTGGAAGCTCTGGGAAGCAGATTTACCCTCCACACCTTTAGTCAGGTGTGGAGATTTTTAGTAAACTCTGCGTGAATTTTTGTAGTGTTTTATACTGACCGCACAGTATTCCATCCTGTCCTATCTATCAAGTTAGACTGGCCTCCTGTGCTCATCCTGGTTTCATTCTGTGTATGTCTTTTCCCTCTCCACTCACAGTCATTATTTGTGGGAGGCTAATCTATCCTTTGGGGATTTTCTCTGAGGCAAGATAGTTTTCCTGCTTCTATCTTTAGGGGTAGTTAGCTCTTAGGCGGTGACGAGGTGCCTAGGGAGAGTTAGGAGCGCCCCCCGGCTACTTCTAGTGTTGTGTTGAGCTTAGGGACTGCGGTCAGTACAGTTACCACTTCCTTCAGAGCTCATTCCATGTTGCTCCTAAACCACCGCATCATAACAATGACCTACAGTTCGTTGGACAGACAGACAAGTCTCTCCCGGGCTATGAGCCTACAGTTCCATGGGCAGACAGACAAGTCTCTCCTGGGCTATGAGCCTACAGTTCCATAGACAGACACTTCTCTCCCAAGCTATGAGCCTACAGTTCCATGGACAGACACTTCTCTCCCGGGCTATGAGCCTACAGTTCCATGGACAGACACGTCTCTCACGGGCTATGAGCCTACAGTTCCATGGACAGACAGGCAAGTCTCTCCCGGGCTATGAGCCTACAGTTCCATGGAAAGACAGACAAGTCTCTCCTGGGCTATGAGCCTACAGTTCCATAGACAGACACTTCTCTCCCAAGCTATGAGCCTACAGTTCCATGGACAGACACTTCTCTCCCGGGCTATGAGCCTACAGTTCCATGGACAGACACGTCTCTCACGGGCTATGAGCCTACAGTTCCATGGACAGACAGGCAAGTCTCTCCCGGGCTATGAGCCTACAGTTCCATGGAAAGACAGACAAGTCTCTCCCAGGCTATGAGCCTACAGTTCCATGGACAGACACGTCTCTCCTGGTTTATGAGCCTACAGTTCCATGGACAGACAGACATGTCTCTCCCAGACTATGAGCCTACAGTTCCATGGACAGACAGACATGTCTCTCCCAGGCTATGAGCCTACAATTGAAATGGATAATTAGACCTGATTAATATCACCTGAAGGTTAATGGGAGGAGTGCAGAGTCAGGCTGGAGGCAGTCACTGTTGTGAATTCTGTTTTGGAACTCCCTCCTGTGGTCATGAATGGTACTTCGGCGAGTTCTGTCCATGGACTCCCTCTGGTGGCTGTGAGTGGAGCTGCTGTTTCTGAGGTTCCTTACACAGGTGACCTGGTTTATTCTTCCTCTGGCTGCTCTATTTAACTCCACCAAGATCGTTACTCTATGCCACCTGTCAATGTTCCAGTACTGGTTCAGTTCGCTCTTGGATCTTTCTGGTGACCTGTCTATGCCAGCAGAAGCTAAGTCCCTGCTAGTTTATTTTGTTGTTCTTGTTTTCTTGTCCAGCTTGCTAATATGATTCTGTCTGGCTAGCTGGAAGCTCTGGGATACAGAGTGGCACCTCCGCACCGTGAGTCGGTGCGGGGTTTTTTTTGCACACTCTGCGTGGTCTTTTGTAGTTTTTTGTGCTGACCGCAAAGTTACCTTTTCTATCCTCTGTCTGTTTAGGTAGTCTGGCCTCCCTTTGCTGAAACCTCTTTCATTCCTGTGTTTGTGTATTTCATCTTAACTCACAGTTAATATTTGTGGGGGGCTGCCTTTTCCTTTGGGGAATTTCTCTGAGGCAAGGTAGGCTTAACTTTCTATCTCTAGGGGTAGCTAGTTCTTAGGCTGTGCCGAGGCGTCTAGGCCTGTTAGGTACGCTCCACGGCTATTTCTAGTGTGTGTGATAGGATTAGGGATTGCGGTCAGCAAAGTTCCCACTTCCCAGAGCTTGTCCTGTGAGTTTAACCATCAGGTCATTCCGGGTGCTCCTAACCACCAGGTCCATAACAAGTCACACCTCCAATAGTTTCCAAAAGACTGACCGTCACATCCAAACATAGACTAAGTGTGAACAGGTGCTGAACCTAGAGTCGCCAACTCATATATAGTCAAATAAATAAGGCAGCACACTGCGGCGCCAAAACATGCAAACATGAAACATGAAAATTGAACTGCATTACTGCACTAGAAATATGAAAAATGAGAGCGTTTAGCGCATAAAAATGGCCAATTTTATGTGTACCTGGTAGCCACTTTACGGCATCTCTCTTATACCAGGTCCTAAACTTGCCTTTCCTCGCTGAGAATAAACGTCTTCATCTGAATGGGTACCTGTGAAACCTCTTCTTAGACTAAAATTCTCTCTCTCTATGGAGGGGTAATGGACCTGCTGTAATTAAAACACCTGTGACTAGGAGGAGGAGTGCTCAGTCAAAAGGCTAAAGAATACATTTCAAAAGACTGACCGTCACATCCAAACATAGACTAAGTGTGAAAAGGTGCTGAACCTAGAGTCGCCAACTCATATATAGTCAAATAAATAAGGCAGCACACTGCGGCGCCAAAACATGCAAACATGAAACATGAAAATTGAACTGCATTACTGCACTAGAAATATGAAAAATGAGAGCGTTTAGCGCATAAAAATGGCCAATTTTATGTGTACCTGGTAGCCACTTTACGGCATCTCTCTTATACCAGGTCCTAAACTTGCCTTTCCTCGCTGAGAATAAACATCTTCATCTGAATGGGTACCTGTGAAACCTCTTCTTAGACTAAAATTCTCTCTCTCTATGGAGGGGTAATGGACCTGCTGTAATTAAAACACCTGTGACTAGGAGGAGGAGTGCTCAGTCAAAAGGCTAAAGAATACATTTCAAAAGACTGACCGTCACATCCAAACATAGACTAAGTGTGAACAGGTGCTGAACCTAGAGTCGCCAACTCATATATAGTCAAATAAAGAAGGCAGCACACTGCGGCGCCAAAACATGCAAACATGAAAATTGAACTGCATTACTGCACTAGAAATATGAAAAATGAGAGCGTTTAGCGCATAAAAATGGCCAATTTTATGTGTACCTGGTAGCCACTTTACGGCATCTCTCTTATACCAGGTCCTAAACTTGCCTTTCCTCGCTGAGAATAAACGTCTTCATCTGAATGGGTACCTGTGAAACCTCTTCTTAGACTAAAATTCTCTCTCTCTATGGAGGGGTAATGGACCTGCTGTAATTAAAACACCTGTGACTAGGAGGAGGAGTGCTCAGTCAAAAGGCTAAAGAATACATTTCAAAAGACTGACCGTCACATCCAAACATAGACTAAGTGTGAACAGGTGCTGAACCTAGAGTCGCCAACTCATATATAGTCAAATAAATAAGGCAGCACACTGCGGCGCCAAAACATGCAAACATGAAACATGAAAATTGAACTGCATTACTGCACTAGAAATATGAAAAATGAGAGCGTTTAGCGCATAAAAATGGCCAATTTTATGTGTACCTGGTAGCCACTTTACGGCATCTCTCTTATACCAGGTCCTAAACTTGCCTTTCCTCGCTGAGAATATACATCTTCATCTGAATGGGTACCTGTGAAACCTCTTCTTAGACTAAAATTCTCTCTCTCTATGGAGGGGTAATGGACCTGCTGTAATTAAAACACCTGTGACTAGGAGGAGGAGTGCTCAGTCAAAAGGCTAAAGAATACATTTCAAAAGACTGACCGTCACATCCAAACATAGACTAAGTGTGAACAGGTGCTGAACCTAGAGTCGCCAACTCATATATAGTCAAATAAAGAAGGCAGCACACTGCGGCGCCAAAACATGCAAACATGAAACATGAAAATTGAACTGCATTACTGCACTAGAAATATGAAAAATGAGAGCGTTTAGCGCATAAAAATGGCCAATTTTATGTGTACCTGGTAGCCACTTTACGGCATCTCTCTTATACCAGGTCCTAAACTTGCCTTTCCTCGCTGAGAATAAACGTCTTCATCTGAATGGGTACCTGTGAAACCTCTTCTTAGACTAAAATTCTCTCTCTCTATGGAGGGGTAATGGACCTGCTGTAATTAAAACACCTGTGACTAGGAGGAGGAGTGCTCAGTCAAAAGGCTAAAGAATACATTTCAAAAGACTGACCGTCACATCCAAACATAGACTAAGTGTGAACAGGTGCTGAACCTAGAGTCGCCAACTCATATATAGTCAAATAAATAAGGCAGCACACTGCGACGCCTAAACATGCAAACATGAAACACGAAAAGTGAAACTGCATTACTGCACTAGAAATATGAAAAATGAGAGCGTTTAGCGCATAAAAATGGCCAATTTTATGTGTACCTGGTAGCCACTTTACGGCATCTCTCTTATACCAGGTCCTAAACTTGCCTTTCCTCGCTGAGAATAAACGTCTTCATCTGAATGGGTACCTGTGAAACCTCTTCTTAGACTAAAATTCTCTCTCTCTATGGAGGGGTAATGGACCTGCTGTAATTAAAACACCTGTGACTAGGAGGAGGAGTGCTCAGTCAAAAGGCTCCAATAGTAACATATAAAGGAAAACCTGGCCAGCACCTCCTAAGTGTGAACAGGTGCAAGCTGTAATGACTGCAAATTGGCCAATGTATGTGCTAAGAACCTTAACCTTTTATTAAATAACTAGATGGTGGCCCGATTCTAACGCATCGGGTATTCTAGAATATGTATATTAGTATATAGCACAGCCCACATAGTATATAGCACAGCCCACGCAGTATATAGCACAGCCCACGCAGTATATAACACATCCCACGTAGTATATAACATGGCCCACGCAGCTTATAACACAGCCCACGCAGTATATAACACAATCCACGTAGTATAACACAGCCCACGCAGTATATAACACAGCCCACGCAGTATATAACACAGCCCACGCAGTATATAACACAGCCCACGCAGTATATAACACAGCCCACGCAGTATATAAGACAGCCCACGTAGTATATAAGACAGCCCACGTAGTATATAACAAGGCCCACGCAGTATATAACACAGTCCACGCAGTATATAACACAGCCCACACAGTATATAACACAGCCACGTAGTATATTGCACAGTCATGCACTAAATAGCACAGCCCATAGTATATAGCACGGAGACGTAGTATATAACACAGCCCACGTAGTATATAACACAGCCCACGTAGTATATAACACAGTTCACGTAGCATATAACAGCCCACGTAGTATATTGCCCAGCCATGTAGTATATTGCACAGTCACATACTATATAGCACAGCCCACGTAGTATATAGCACAGAGACGTAGTATATAACACAGCCCACGCAGTATATGACACAGCCCAGGCAGTATATAACACAGCCACATAGTATATAGCTCAGCCACGTAGTATATTGCCCAGCCACGTAGTATATCACAGTCACGTACTATATAGCACAGCCCACGTAGTATATAGCACAGAGATGTAGTATATAACACAGCCCACATAGTATATAACACAGCCCACGTAGTATATAACAAAGCCCACGTATTATATAGCACTGTGGGCACCATATCCCTGTTAAAAAAGACTTAAAATAAAAAAATAGTTATATACTCACCTTCCGGCGGCCCCCAGATCCAGGCAAGGCGTTTAGAAATGCTCCTTGCGACGCTCCCGTCCCAAGAGTGTATCGCGGCAATAACACGTGATGATGTAGCGTTCTCGCGAGACCGCTACATCATCTCCGGTCATTGACGAAATGCATTCTTGGGACTGGAGCGTTGCGAGGAGCAGGAAAGACGCCGGAAGGTGAGAATATAATGATTTTTTTTTTTTATTATTATTTTTAACATTAAAAAGTTTTTACTATTGATGCTGCAAAAAGTTGGTCACACAGGGTTAATAGCAGCGTTAATGGACTGCTAAAACCCTATGTGGGCGCTGACTGGAGGGGAATGTGGCACCCCTAGGGGTATTTGCCACAAAAATAGTTACTGACACTAAATACAAGTACTAAGATAGCAAAACTGCACTACCACCTCCGGCCAGAAGGGGAGCTCCAGAGACTCCCCTTGATCCATTCTGGTCTGAGAGAAGAACTGGCAGTTGGGCTAAGGAGCTGAAAGTGAGAGGTCATACAGCTGAATTTCTAACAGCCCTGTGACTGTTTCCAGGCCTAAATCACCGGCCTGAGGAGAAGAGGGACAGAGAAAAAGGACATTGTGAGAACCGGGTAGCATTAATCACTACCCAGAACAGGCGCAAAGACGGATACCGGATCCGTGGCTGTATTCATTATATATAATACAGCAACCGGAAAAACGTGAGGTGATATCAGCTTCACTAGGGCCGGATGCAGCAACAGACACAGAGTTCAGCAGTACTCCTGGAGGGGGTAAGCCGATAAAAGGACTCGGGTTGCCCGTCGAACCAGGACTCAGAGGTGACAGATTGGGCCGGCAGCCAGTTCACATACAACAGCAGGGCCACACAGAAATTGCGCACAATAAGAGGCGAAGACCCCGGCAGGGTCAAAGTAATTCAGAGTTCCCATACAGACTCCGGTGACAGGACTGGTTGTAAATCCCTTTATGTTAAAGTAAACTGGTTAAACGTTTCAATGCCTCAGTCTTTCATTTGGACAATAGCCATCTATCCAGGATCGGGATCATCACTGCTGGGAGAACCTGCTGCTGATCAAGTAAGTGCCTGTCCCCTCACGATACCCCTTACACTGTGCATTGCCTGAGGCCACAGCACCGGGTCAAGCCACCCGTGACATCCCGCTTAAGAGACAGACCCCATTGGTCCGGTGCTGGGTATCCCGGTCTCTTGGGCGTCACAATTGGCGTCACGAACAGGATTCAGCCAGCCCGTATACCGGGTATTGTGTGCCGTGATTGGAGCCCAAAACTGTGAAAACTTGGATGAAAAATCTTGAAAATTGACTTTATTAAAGAAAATTCCATTTCCCATTAAAAACTATTGAAAGTGACTTTTCCCCATTGGTTATAATGGAGTAAAGATGGCCGCCATCCCCTGAGGTAATCACCTCATAACCGTTAGGCACGAGACTGTTAATTGAGCTACGCCATTACCTGAGCCCCAGTCTGACTGAAAAACTTCAGAATCCGCCATTACAGAGCACGCGGCGGGCGGGAGCAGCAGGGGGCGTGTCATTGTGGGTGGCACCAAGCTGAGCGCTCTGACGTCAGAGCAAGGGGAAAACCAATCATGCTGCACAGTGGAACGAATCTACACTATCCCGACGGAAGCGGAGGACCGGAAGGGTCCGGATTAACTAAGGGGGCACAGTATGTCGCAGCACGGAGACGCCGCAGCACCCGGCGATGCTAATGCAGCTGAAAGACAGAGTGTCGATAGAGAGTCCGGTAGCGCAGCAGTGCAAGGAGTGGCGCCCATCATGCCGGTGCTGATGCCATATACCCCGGGTGGCCCGTGGCTTCCAATGTATGAAGGTGAGCCTAATACCCTTGACGATTTCAGAGAAAAGATGCTGGCCCATTTTAACATGTTCCCCGTGGGTGAAGTTCAGCGTGTTAGTCTCCTGATGATGCAGTTAGGTGGCCATGCTAAGCGAGAAGTCACAGCATGGGCAGCTGATCTAAAAGGCACTGTTGAACGCATATTTGCTGGATTAAAAGCTACATTTGAAACCACTGCCAGCAGCAAAGCTAAAGTACGATTCTTTAATTGCAAACAAAAAGTTAATGAGGGCGTGAGAGACTTTGCCTTAAACCTGCAGGAAGCCCTTAAATCACTTACACTGGCTGAACCCATTTTTAACACCGGAGCGGATAAACTGCTAAGAGATCAATTTATTGAGGGACTCTACACCCCTTCTCACCGGGGGCATGTGAGCATGCTTGTTTTTAAGAACCCTGAATTGACATTTGCCCAATTAAAGGAGAGCGCTATACGTCTCCAGCTGACAGAGGCACCTCGGGATCAGGATCCTGCGCAACCCATGGCAGAGGCTCCTCAACAACAGGGAGTGCCAGTGACATCAGCTATGTCCGGGGCCATTGCTAAGCCCCTGGGGCCCAGTACTAATGAGGCTCTTCCACAAAAGCTTGACTCTTTAACTGATGTTGTTGGTTCAATGGCTAAAACCATGCAGGAGATGAGAGGACCCAAGATGGAGTTGGCAAACCGTAGAGAAGATGTTCCATGGATGAGACCCCGGAGATACCCGACATGGAGAGGACGACCCCGCGACCGCTACCAACCGGATGGACAGCCCATTTGCCTCCGTTGCCAGCAGCCAGGCCACTTTGCACGAGATTGTGATTTAAACGGGAATCCCCTGGGAATGCGGGCCACTTCGCAGGAATGAACTTTCAAGGCCCAACACCCTGGCACGACAGGTACATCGGAGGACGACCCATTATCCCTATCGTGCTGGACGGAATTCCCCTCAACGCTTTGCTGGACACAGGTTCCCAGATTTCATCTATACCGTATATCCTTTATAAGAGGTACTGGGCTGATGCAGATATTGATAAAGGGCCCTCTGATGTTGAACTAGATATATGGGCCAGTAATGGTAAGTTGGTACCGAAACTAGGATTCAGGGAGATGACCATAAAGATTGGTAAAGTAGAATTGAAGAAACAGGGTATAATTGTTGTTGATGTTGACCGGCGGAACTGTGAACCAACTGTATTGATAGGAATGAATGTGTTAGAGAACTGCTTTTCCGAAGTTATTTCTGTCTTACAGCAAATTGCTGAAACTGCCCAATCCTGCCAACAGAGAGTTCTCCGGAGGGAAATAAAAGTATTGATGTTAAGGCAACAGGTAGAAGTTGCAGGTGGAGAAATCGGCAGTGTGAGGGTAAGTGATCCAAAGTCTATTGTAATCCCACCAAAAACAGAAATGCTGGTATGGTGTAGAGCAGCCATTGGTACTAAGAGACGAGATTATCAAGCCTTAATAGAACCAGTGTACACCGACAGCAGGCCTACTATACTCACAGCACGAGGGGTAGTCGAGGTACACCGGGGACGAGTGCCGGTACGACTTTTGAACTGTGGAGAGGAAGAGGTCACTTTGCCAAGGTATGCTACAGTGGCAAAGCTATATACTGTTGACAACAATGCCATCACAACCATTGAGCCCTTAGAACCAACCTGTCAGGAGGAAGTCAACGGCTCAGAAGGAGAATTGGAGGATTGATGCCAACAGCTACACGTGGGCATAAATTCAACACCTACCCATCAAAAACAAGGGGTGTATAGGCTAGTGACGGAATATGAACAAGTCTTCAGTAAACACCCATTGGACTTCGGACAGATAGAAGGGGTAAAACACACAATCCCCACCGGTGACCATCCCCCAATAAAAGAAAGATATAGACCCATACCGCCCGCTCACTATCAATGTGCAAAAGATATGCTGAGGGAGATGAAACAGGCCGGGGTAATAAGAGACAGCT
This sequence comes from Ranitomeya imitator, assembly GCF_032444005.1. Classification (NCBI taxonomy): domain Eukaryota; kingdom Metazoa; phylum Chordata; class Amphibia; order Anura; family Dendrobatidae; genus Ranitomeya; species Ranitomeya imitator. The sequence goes on from NC_091283.1 coordinate 94,541,321, forward strand.
GTAGCCCCTGGGCGGCCCCTCTAGTGATTGTCAAAAAAAAAGACGGAACCATGAGAATGTGCGTAGACTACCGGCAGATTAATAACATCACCCATAAAGACGCCTACCCCTTGCCTAGGATAGAAGAGTCCTTGACCGCTTTGAAATCTGCTAATTATTTTTCCACCTTAAACTTAACAAGCGGGTATTGGCAAGTCCCTGTGGCTGAGAGAGATAAGGAAAAGACGGCATTCACCACACCAATGGGTCTAAGTGAATTTAATCGCATGCCGTTCGGACTCTGCAATGCATCCGGTACCTTCCAGCGGCTGATGGAATGCTGCCTCGGACACAAGAACTTCGAGACCGTCCTCCTGTACCTAGATGATGTGATCGTCTACTCAAAGACTTACGAACAACACTTAAAAGACCTGGCAGAAGTGTTCGAAGCCTTATCCAGGTATGGCATGAAAATCAAGCCATCCAAATGTCACCTTCTCAAGCCAAAGGTAGAGTACCTGGGACACATCGTGAGTTCGGAGGGAGTAGCACCGGATCCCGAGAAAATAACCGCCATAAGGGATTGGCCGAGACCTACCAGCGCAAAAGAAGTGAGGCAATTCCTGGGATTGGTGGGTTACTATCGCAGATTTATAAAAGGATTTACCAAGATGGCAGCACCCTTGCAAGACGCCTTGGTAGGGCAGACGAAGAAACCTTCAAACCGAAACCCTCCTTTCCAGTGGAACGACGAAAGGGAAGACTCCTTTGAACAACTAAAGAAGGCACTAACCGGTGAAGAGGTACTGGCATACCCAGATTACCATCAACCTTTCATCCTCTACACCGATGCCAGTAATGTGGGACTAGGAGCGGTGCTGTCACAAAAGCAAGAAGGTCGGGAGAAAGTAATTGCCTTTGCAAGTAGAAAGCTCCGGCCTACTGAAAGAAATCCAGAAAATTATAGCTCCTTCAAATTGGAACTACTGGCAGTAGTTTGGGCTGTGACTAAACGTTTCAAACACTATCTGGCCACTGCAGAATTTATCCGTTGACCCACCTGGACACAGCCAAATTAGGTGCGTTAGAACAGCGATGGATAGGCAGTTATCTAATTACAACTTCAAGATCAAGTATCGAGCAGGTCGCAAGAATGGAAATGCCGATGCCCTATCCCGGATGCCACACTTGAGAGATGTAGAAGAAGAAACGGGGGAGCTTGAAGAAATTGAACTACCAGCCTTCCATCATCCCAAGGCAAAACATCATCAGTCAAGTACCTATCAGAAACAACAAGAGGTGAATTTTAATCCGTTAGCACACCATAGATGGGCTGACACCCAAGACAGCAATCCGGCTGTGAAGATGGTGAAGGAACTGTTAACTGAGCAAAGTGCATATCCCAATGAGGATGCCCCAGAAGAGACGCATCAACTCTGGAAAGAGAGAGGCAAAATGTTCCTGTATCAAGGGAAGCTCTGTAGAAGGTACACCAATCCGAAAACACATGAATTGGTTTGGCAGATTATCGTGCCTAAACAAGATGTCAAGATGGTCCTCGAAGCTTACCATAATGGTGCTGGTCACTTCGGTTGGAAAAAGTTAGAAGTACTTCTAAGAGAAAGATTTTATTGGGTCAGGATGAGAAAATCAATCGAACAGTGGTGTAGAAATTGTGGCCCGTGCAACCTCAGAAGAAACGATCAAAAGAACCAAAGAGCACCACTGCAGCCCATAATCACCAAGCAACCACTTGAACTTGTAGCCAAGGACCACGTGAAGTTGACACCAAGCCGGTCCGGCTATGTCTATGCCTTGACCATCGTGGACCATTATTCACGCTTCTTGGTAGTAGTACCCGTAAAAGATCTGACAGCAAAAACAGCAGCCAAAGCGTTCCAAACGTACTTTTGTAGACCCCATGGATATCCGGAACAGGTTCTCACCGACCAAGGTACAGCCTTTGAATCAGAGATCTTCAGAGAATTCTGTAATATGTATGGTTGCAAAAAGATCCGGACGACGGCCTATCATCCACAAACAAACGGCTTATGCGAGAAGATGAACCATATTGTAATAGACCTATTAAAGACTTTACCTTAGACAGAAAGGAATCAATGGCCAGAGAAATTGCCTGACTTGGTGGATCTGTATAATCATGTCCCAGTGAGCTCCACCAACTGCACCCCAGCTTACCTTATGCGTGCAAGACCCGGCCAATTACCAATCGATCTAGAAATGGGAATTCTGAAACCAGACGCAGAAGTTCAAGACTCCAATTGGGATATCATATGGCAAAAGCAGTATCGCCAAGTGCAAGAGAGTGTGGAAAGAAGCCTTCAGCGAACTAGAGAAAGACAAGAGCGAACTTTCAACCAGAATGCTCTAGCGACCCCATTAAGACCGGGTGACCAAGTGCTCAAGAGAAACCGTCGAACCAATAAACTAGACAATCAGTGGGAAGCCGTACCCTACACAGTTTTACCAACAAGAATGGATAATCCTAAAATGTGTCTCATTAGCAAAAACGGAGGCTTAACATCTGTATTAGTGTCAAGAGACAATCTTAAATTGTGTCCGGAAGCATTGAAAGAGCCAGAAGTTGTCCAGCCAGAACCAGAAGTTATTCAACCCATACAGGTTCAACCAGTAAAGGAAAAAGAAGAGGAAATGTATCACACCTGTATAGGAGACTTTCCCAAAACCCTACTAACATACCATGGTGCAGTAGTGGTTCCCATGGTGGCCTTTTACCCAACACCGAACCCAATACCAGAAGTCCCAAGACAGGAAGAGGCTGACCCCGTACTACAGGAGGTTCCAGGCCAGGAAGAACAGATTCCTGATCAGAGTAATCCCATTCACGGTGGACTTGCCAACTCCATAGTCATGGAATTATCTTTAGCAGAGTGGGCAGATACTACATCCGCATTAGACAGTAGTACACCACATGGAGAGATACCGCTATTACGTAGATCACAGCGTAGTACCCAGGGTCAATTACCGGCCAGGTATGCGGATTACCAACTATAAAACTATAGTCATTGTTATCATTCTGCAACGTTTAAGCCAAGTACCTACAGAGACTTGTCTGTATGAACTTATTGCATATTCTTGAACTTTTTATCAGCCCGGAAATCAAAGCTCCGGAAAGACTGCTTTTTGAACTTTGCTTTTTGCTCTTTTTGAACTTTCTTTAGACTTTATATTGACAACTCTGTTGGAAAAATGGAACTAAATTCCTGGACACAAAGTGCAGTGCCTTTCCTAGTACCTTCAAGGATAGAACTGTATTAATGGACGCTATTTGAAGTGACTTTTTACAGAACTCTATTTTTGTTTCCTTGAGTGGTTTTTGTAACTTTTCATTTTTAAGACTCTGTACATATTAATTGTTATTTCAAAATGTTATCGTCCCACAGTCCCGGAGTACTGTTCTTAACTAAGGGGGAATGTGGCACCCCTAGGGGTATTTGCCACAAAAATAGTTACTGACACTAAATACAAGTACTAAGATAGCAAAACTGCACTACCACCTCCGGCCAGAAGGGGGAGCTCCAGAGACTCCCCTTGATCCATTCTGGTCTGAGAGAAGAACTGGCAGTTGGGCTAAGGAGCTGAAAGTGAGAGGTCATACAGCTGAATTTCTAACAGCCCTGTGACTGTTTCCAGGCCTAAATCACCGGCCTGAGGAGAAGAGGGACAGAGAAAAAGGACATTGTGAGAACCGGGTAGCATTAATCACTACCCAGAACAGGCGCAAAGACGGATACCGGATCCGTGGCTGTATTCATTATATATAATACAGCAACCGGAAAAACGTGAGGTGATATCAGCTTCACTAGGGCCGGACGCAGCAACAGACACAGAGTTCAGCAGTACTCCCGGAGGGGGTAAGCCGATAAAAGGACTCGGGTTGCCCGTCGAACCAGGACCCGGAGGGGACAGATTGGGCCGGCAGCCAGTTCACATACAGCAGCAGGGCCATACAGAAATTGCGTACAATAAGAGGCGAAGACCCCGGCAGGGTCAAAGTAACTCAGAGTTCCCATACAGACTCCGGTGACAGGACTGGTTGTAAATCCCTTTATGTTAAAGTAAACTGGTTAAACGTTTCAATGCCTCAGTCTTTCATTTGGACAATAGCCATCTATCCAGGATCGGGATCATCAACGCTGGGAGAACCTGCTGCTGATCAAGTAAGTGCCTGTCCCCTCACGATACCACTTACACTGTGCATTGCCTGAGGTCACAGCACCGGGTCAAGCCACCCGTGACATCCCGCTTAAGAGACAGACCCCATTGGTCCGGTGCTGGGTATCCCGGTCTCTTGGGCGTCACAGGAGTATGGAGGAGGCACTGACTGGAGGGGAGTATGGAGGGGGCACTGACAGGAGGAGAGTATGGAGGGGGCGCTGACTGGAGGGGAGTATGGAGGGGGTGCTGACTGGAGGAGAGTATGGAGGGGGTGCTGACTGGAGGGGAGTATGGAGGGGGTGCTGACTGGAGGAGAGTATGGAGGGGGTGCTGACTGGAGGGGAGTATGGAGGGGGTGCTGACTGGAGGGGAGTATGGAGGGGGCATTGACTGGAGGAGAGTATGGAGGGGGCGCTGACTGGAGGGGAGTATGGAGGGGGCACTGACTGGTGGGGAGTATGGAGGGAGCACTGACTGGAGGGGAGTATGGAGGGGGCACTGACTGGAGGAGAGTATGGAGGAGGCGCTGACTGGAGTAGAGCATGGAGGGGGCACTGACTGGAGGGGAGTATGGAGGGGGCACTGACTGGAGGAGAGTATGGAGGGGGTGCTGACTGGAGGGGAGTATGGAGGGGGCGCTGACTGGAGGGGAGTAGGGTGGGGGCACTGACTGGAGGAGAGTATGGAGGGGGCGCTGACTGGAGGGGATTCAAGCTTGAGGAGGCTAATTTGCATATTCCAGGTGCCTTCTGGGAAAAGCGAAGAGTCTCCCTAAGCTAGAAGATCGTTGGGTACAGCCGGGACCAGCTGCTTGGAAAGAATCACCAAACCAGGGATTCAAGCTTGAGGAGGCTAATTTGCATATTCCAGGTGCCTTCTGAGAAAAGCGAAGAGTCTCCCTAAGCTAGAATATCGTTGGGTACAGCCGGGACCAGCTGCTTGGAAAGAATCACCAAACCCAGGGATTCAAGCTTGAGGAGGCTAATTTGCATATTCCAGGTGCCTTCTGGGAAAAGCGAAGAGTCTCCCTAAGCTAGAAGATCGTTGGGTACAGCCGGGACCAGCTGCTTGGAAAGAATCACCAAACCAGGGATTCAAGCTTGAGGAGGCTAATTTGCATATTCCAGGTGCCTTCTGGGAAAAGCGAAGAGTCTCCCTAAGCTAGAAGATCATTGGGTACAGCCAGGACCAGCTGCTTGGAAAGAATCACCAAATTTTTGCCTGTAGGACATTAATGCAAGAGAGCTTGGCTGAGTAGATTACACAAGAAGGAAAACACACAGCAAGTCAGCAGGATCTAGGAGCAACATGGCAGATGTGACAACCTACATGGTGAGCTGCAGCATGTGCTACATGTTCACAGATCGACCAGAAGAAGAATTAAATTTCACCTGTCAGAAGTGTAGACTAGTGGCCCTTTTAGAAGAAAAGGTGCGGGGTCTGGAAGAAAGAATAGCAACTTTGAAACTCATCAAAGAGAATGAAGACTTTCTAGACAGAACAGAAGCATCTCTACTGGTCACAGAAGGTGAAAAAAGTGTCAGAGAACCTCCAAAAGCAGATGAGTGGAAGCATGTGACCAAAAGAAGCAAGAAGACCATGGAGAAATCACCAACCACACAACTGAAGAACCGATATCAAATCTTTGTAGAGGATGAAGATGGCACACCTAAGGATGAAGCAATACCAGCAAGCAAAAAAGAAAAGGGCACACAGCAACAAGTGACAGCAAAAAGTACAGCCAAGAAGCAACGAAGAGTGGTGGTGGTGGGAGACTCACTACTGAGAGGCACAGAAGCAGCCATCTGCAGACCGGACATAACTGCAAGAGAAGTATGCTGCCTTCCAGGTGCGATGATCAAGGATGTGACCGATAGGATACCAAAGCTCTTCAACTCCAAGGACGTCCACCCATTTCTTCTGATACATGTTGGCACCAATGACACGACAAGGAAGGACCTACCGACAATCTGCAAAGACTTTGAAGAGTTGGGGAAGAAAGTAAAGGAACTGGATGCACAGGTAGTTTTTTCTTCTATCCTTCCAGTAGACGGGCATGGCACCAGGAGATGGAACAGGATCCTTGATGCAAACAACTGGCTAAGACGATGGTGCAGACAACAAGGATTCGGATTCCTGGACCACGGTGTGAATTACTTGTACGATGGACTCCACGCCAGAGACGGACTACACCTCAACAAACCTGGGAAACACACATTCGCCAGAAGACTCGCTACACTCATCAGGAGGGCGTTAAACTAGAAGAAGAGGGGACGGGAAGAAAAACATTAGACTTGAACAAAGAAGATCCAGGAAAACATACTCAGAAGGGAGGTAAGAACATTTCTAAAACAATCCACAGCGAGGAGATTGGAACAAAACAAAATCCTCTAAACTGCATGCTCGCAAATGCCAGAAGCCTGACAAACAAGATGGAAGAACTAGAAGCAGAAATATCTACAGGTAACTTTGACATAGTGGGAATAACCGAGACATGGTTAGATGAAAGCTATGACTGGGCAGTTAACTTACAGGGTTACAGTCTGTTTAGAAAGGATCGTAAAAATCGGAGAGGAGGAGGGGTTTGTCTCTATGTAAAGTCTTGTCTAAAGTCCACTTTAAGGGAGGATATTAGCGAAGGAAATGAGGATGTCGAGTCCATATGGGTCGAAATTCATGGAGGGAAAAATGGTAACAAAATTCTCATTGGGGTCTGTTACAAACCCCCAAATATAACAGAAACCATGGAAAGTCTACTTCTAAAGCAGATAGATGAAGCTGCAACCCATAATGAGGTCCTGGTTATGGGGGACTTTAACTACCCGGATATTAACTGGGAAACAGAAACCTGTGAAACCCATAAAGGCAACAGGTTTCTGCTAATAACCAAGAAAAATTATCTTTCACAATTGGTGCAGAATCCAACCAGAGGAGCAGCACTTTTAGACCTAATACTATCTAATAGACCTGACAGAATAACAAATCTGCAGGTGGTCGGGCATCTAGGAAATAGCGACCACAATATTGTACAGTTTCACCTGTCTTTCACTAGGGGGACTTGTCAGGGAGTCACAAAAACACTGAACTTTAGGAAGGCAAAGTTTGACCAGCTTAGAGATGCCCTTAATCTGGTAGACTGGGACAATATCCTCAGAAATAAGAATACAGATAATAAATGGGAAATGTTTAAGAACATCCTAAATAGGCAGTGTAAGCGGTTTATACCTTGTGGGAATAAAAGGACTAGAAATAGGAAAAACCCAATGTGGCTAAACAAAGAAGTAAGACAGGCAATTAACAGTAAAAAGAAAGCATTTGCACTACTAAAGCAGGATGGCACCATTGAAGCTCTAAAAAACTATAGGGAGAAAAATACTTTATCTAAAAAACTAATTAAAGCTGCCAAAAAGGAAACAGAGAAGCACATTGCTAAGGAGAGTAAAACTAATCCCAAACTGTTCTTCAACTATATCAATAGTAAAAGAATAAAAACTGAAAATGTAGGCCCCTTAAAAAATAGTGAGGAAAGAATGGTTGTAGATGACGAGGAAAAAGCTAACATATTAAACACCTTCTTCTCCACGGTATGCACGGTGGAAAATGAAATGCTAGGTGAAATCCCAAGAAACAATGAAAACCCAATATAAAGGGTCACCAATCTAACCCAAGAAGAGGTGCGAAACCGGCTAAATAAGATCAAAATAGATAAATCTCCGGGTCCGGATGGCATACACCCACGAGTACTAAGAGAACTAAGTAATGTAATAGATAAACCATTATTTCTTATTTTTAGGGACTCTATAGCGACAGGGTCTGTTCCGCAGGATTGGCGCATAGCAAATGTGGTGCCAATATTCAAAAAGGGCTCTAAAAGTGAACCTGGAAATTATAGGCCAGTAAGTCTAACCTCTATTGTTGGTAAAATATTTGAAGGGTTTCTGAGGGATGTTATTCTGGATTATCTCAATGAGAATAACTGTTTAACTCCATATCAGCATGGGTTTATGAGAAATCGCTCCTGTCAAACCAATCTAATCAGTTTTTATGAAGAGGTAAGCTATAGGCTGGACCACGGTGAGTCATTGGACGTGGTATATCTCGATTTTTCCAAAGCGTTTGATACCGTGCCGCACAAGAGGTTGGTACACAAAATGAGAATGCTTGGTCTGGGGGAAAATGTGTGTAAATGGGTTAGTAACTGGCTTAGTGATAGAAAGCAGAGGGTGGTAATAAATGGTATAGTCTCTAACTGGGTCGCTGTGACCAGTGGGGTACCGCAGGGGTCAGTATTGGGACCTGTTCTCTTCAACATATTCATTAATGATCTGGTAGAAGGTTTACACAGTAAAATATCGATATTTGCAGATGATACAAAACTATGTAAAGCAGTTAATACAAGAGAAGATAGTATTCTGCTACAGATGGATCTGGATAAGTTGGAAACTTGGGCTGAAAGGTGGAGGATGAGGTTTAACAATGATAAATGTAAGGTTATACACATGGGAAGAAGGAATCAATATCACCATTACACACTGAATGGGAAACCACTGGGTAAATCTGACAGGGAGAAGGACTTGGGGATCCTAGTTAATGATAAACTTACCTGGAGCAGCCAGTGCCAGGCAGCAGCTGCCAAGGCAAACAGGATCATGGGGTGCATTAAAAGAGGTCTGGATACACATGATGAGAGCATTATACTGCCTCTGTACAAATCCCTAGTTAGACCGCACATGGAGTACTGTGTCCAGTTTTGGGCACCGGTGCTCAGGAAGGATATAATGGAACTAGAGAGAGTACAAAGGAGGGCAACAAAATTAATAAAGGGGATGGGAGAACTACAATACCCAGATAGATTAGCGAAATTAGGATTATTTAGTCTAGAAAAAAGACGACTGAGGGGCGATCTAATAACCATGTATAAGTATATAAGGGGACAATACAAATATCTCGCTGAGGATCTGTTTATACCAAGGAAGGTGACGGGCACAAGGGGGCATTCTTTGCGTCTGGAGGAGAGAAGGTTTTTCCACCAACATAGAAGAGGATTCTTTACTGTTAGGGCAGTGAGAATCTGGAATTGCTTGCCTGAGGAGGTGGTGATGGCGAACTCAGTCGAGGGGTTCAAGAGAGGTCTGGATGTCTTCCTGGAGCAGAACAATATTGTATCATACAATTATTAGGTTCTGTAGAAGGACGTAGATCTGGGGATTTATTATGATGGAATATAGGCTGAACTGGATGGACAAATGTCTTTTTTCGGCCTTACTAACTATGTTACTATGTTACTATATTATGATGGAATATAGGCTGAACTGGATGGACAAATGTCTTTTTTCGGCCTTACTAACTATGTTACTATGTTACTATGAGTAGGGTGGGGGCACTGACTGGAGGGGAGTAGGGAGGGGGCGCTGACTGGAGGGGAGTAGGGAGGGGGCGCTGACTGGAGGAGAGTAGGGAGGAGGCGCTGACTGGAGGAGAGTATGGAGGGGGCATTGACTGGAGGAGAGTATGGAGGGGGCGCTGACTGGAGGGGAGTATGGAGGGGGCGCTGACTGGAGGGGAGTATGGAGGGGGCATTGACTGGAGGAGAGTATGGAGGGGGTGCTGACTGGAGGGGAGTATGGAGGGGGCATTGACTGGAGGGGAGTATGGGGGGGCATTGACTGGAGGAGAGTATGGAGGGGGCGCTGACTGGAGGGGAGTATGGAGGGGGCGCTGACTGGAGGGGAGTAGGGTGGGGGCACTGACTGGAGGAGAGTATGGAGGGGGTGCTGACTGGAGGGGAGTAGGGTGGGGGCACTGACTGGAGGGGAGTAGGGAGGGGGCGCTGACTGGACGGGAGTAGGGAGGGGGCGCTGACTGGAGGAGAGTATGGAGGAGGCGCTGACTGGAGGAGAGTATGGAGATGGCGCTGACTGGAGGGGAGTATGGAGGGGGCGCTGACTGGAGGAGAGTATGGAGGGGGCATTGAGTGGAGGAGAGTATGGAGGGGGCGCTGACTGGAGGGGAGTATGGAGGGGGCGCTGACTGGAGGGGAGTATGGAGGGGGCACTGACTGGAGGGGAGTAGGGAGGGGGCGCTGACTGGAGGAGAGTATGAAGGAGGCGCTGACTGGAGGAGAGTATGGAGGGGGCGCTGACTGGAGGGAAGTATGGAGGGGGCGCTGACTGGAGGGGAGTAGGGAGGGGGCGCTGACTGGAGGGGAGTAGGGTGGGGGCGCTGACTGGAGGGGAGTAGGGTGGGGGCGCTGACTGGAGGGGAGTATGGAGGGGGCGCTGACTGGAGGAGAGTATGGAGGGGGCGCTGACTGGAGGGGAGTAGGGAGGGGGTGCTGACTGGAGGAGAGTATGGAGGAGGCGCTGACTGGAGGAGAGTATGGAGGGGGCGCTGACTGGAGGGGAGTATGGAGGGGGCGCTGACTGGAGGGGAGTAGGGAGGGGGCGCTGACTGGAGGGGAGTAGGGAGGGGGCGCTGACTGGAGGGGAGTAGGGTGGGGGCGCTGACTGGAGGGGAGTATGGAGGGGGCGCTGACTGGAGGAGAGTATGGAGGGGGCGCTGACTGGAGGGGAGTAGGGAGGGGGCGCTGACTGGAGGGGAGTAGGGTGGGGGCGCTGACTGGAGGAGAGTATGGAGGAGGCGCTGACTGGAGGAGAGTATGGAGGGGGCACTGACTGGAGGGGAGTATGGAGGGGGCGCTGACTGGAGGGGAGTATGGAGGGGGCACTGACTGGAGGGGAGTATGGAGGGGGCGCGGACTGGAGGGGAGTAGGGAGGGGGCACTGACTGGAGGGGAGTAGGGAGGGGCAATTCGCGACCCAGGATTTCCGCGACAGACAGACGGAAGTACCCCTTAGACAATTATATATATAGATAACATAATTTCGATGTAATATTTCTAGTGTTGTCATGTATCTGGGCCCTTACAGAGAGCTCCTGTGCTTCCTTTTCACGTTATGCAGTCATTGCACCTGTTCACACTAAGGAGGTGCTGGTCAGGTTTTCCACTATAGATAGATGATGGATAGATAGAGAGATGGGGCCCAATCTCATACCCAAACTGGTCAAAGTGGGACGCTGGGCCGAAAGAAATATTCCACCTAGAGTTCTGCAAGCATCTTCTCCAAGTCCATCGGAGCACATCAAATAGCGCCTGCCGAGCAGAGCTGGGCAGATTCCCACTACACATCGCAATAAAGAAGAAGGCGCTGTCATTCAAGGCTCATCTACAAAGTAGCAGTCCCAGCTCCTACCATCACAAAGCCTTCCTACACCAGGAAGCCTCAGGAAGCCTCCCAAGAAAAAGTACCCAAAGCCAGTCTGACCAACCCATCAACCTCCATGGCCTGACAAAAGGTAAAATCCAGAAAATGGTACACAAAGTCAAAGAGGAATATCTCAGCATCTGGAGGAACGACATAAACAAATCCCAGAAACTGACAATATACCGGAATCTACAGAGGGAGTACAAACTGGCCCCATATCTAGAGAAACTAGAAAACCCCAAAGATCGACAGATCCTGAGCCGGTACAGACTGAGCGCCCACAGCCTACTCATCGAATCCGGGCGGCACCGACAGAACTACAAGCCCCGAGAGAACAGACTCTGCCAGCAGTGCCCCCAGGAGGCCGTGGAGGATGAGGCCCACTTCCTGCTGAGGTGCCCCAAATACTCCGCAGTGAGGGACACTCACTTCAAGAGACTGTCTGATCTCCTCCCAGACTTCACCTCCAAGGAGGAGGAAGAGAAACTGCCGATAATACTGGGGGAAGAGGAAAGTGCAGTGGCCGTAGCAGCGGAATATGTCAGTGCCTGCCACAGACTAAGAGGAGCCTGATATGTCATGGACTCCCGTACCCCAACACTGGACATATCCCTATCCCCCGACTAAAGAGCCCGATATGTCATGGACTCCTATACCCCACCCTGGACAAATCCCTATCCCCCGACTAAAGAGCCTGATATGTCATGGACTCCTATACCCCACCCTGGACAAATCCCTATCCCCCGACTAAAGAGCCTGATATGTCATGGACTCCTATACCCCACCCTGGACAAATCCCTATCCCCCGACTAAAGAGCCTGATATGTCATGGACTCCTATACCCCACCCTGGACATGTCCCTATCCCCCGACTAAAGAGCCTGATATGTCATGGACTCCTATACCCCACCCTGGACATGTCCCTATTTCCCCACTAAAGAGCCTGATATGTCATGGACTCCTATACCCCACCCTGGACATGTCCCTATCCCCCGACTAAAGAGCCTGATATGTCATGGACTCCTATACCCCACCCTGGACATGTCCCTATTTCCCCACTAAAGAGCCTGATATGTCATGGACTCCTATACCCCACCTTGGACATGTCCCTATCCCCCGACTAAAGAGCCTGATATGTCATGGACTCCTATACCCCACACTGGACAAATCCCTATCCCCCGACTAAAGAGCCTGATATGTCATGGACTCCTATACCCCACCCTGGACATGTCCCTATCCCCCGACTAAAGAGCCTGATATGTCATGGACTCCTATACCCCACCCTGGACAAATCCCTATCCCCCGACTAAAGAGCTTGATATGTCATGGACTCCTATACCCCACCCTGGACAAATCCCTATCCCCCGACTAAAGAGCCTGATATGTCATGGACTCCTATACCCCACCCTGGACATGTCCCTATCCCCCGACTAAAGAGCCTGATATGTCATGGACTCCTATACCCCACCCTGGACATGTCCCTATCCCCCGACTAAAGAGCCTGATATGTCATGGACTCCTATACCCACCCTGGACATGTCCCTATCCCCCGACTAAAGAGCCTGATATGTCATGGACTCCTATACCCACCCTGGACATGTCCCTATCCCCCGACTAAAGAGCCTGATATGTCATGGACTCCTATACCCACCCTGGACATGTCCCTATCCCCCGACTAAAGAGCCTGATATGTCATGGACTCCTATACCCCACCCTGGACATGTCCCTATTTCCCCACTAAAGAGCCTGATATGTCATGGACTCCTATACCCCACCCTGGACATGTCCCTATCCCCCGACTAAAGAGCCTGATATGTCATGGACTCCTATACCCCACCCTGGAAACATCCCCTATCCTCTAAAAGGAATTTGATATTCCCTGGACCTCTATATGTCCCCCTCCCCCACCCCCGCATTTCTACCATATGCTTTGGCAATGCTAACATGTACTTAGTCCTGCCAATAAAGCTCATTTGAATTGAATTGAGATGATAGATAGAAGATAGATACTAGATGTAGCCATAGATGATAGCACTGATAATCTAGGACTAGAGATGCCGGCTGACTTTCCCTCACACTCCCTCTATTTCCCACTCCGGCTGTGCGGCCGGTAGCTGCCGGCAGAGGGCGCTCCTCCGTGGCGCTGGCAGAATGGCTCCGGCTCCGCTCGCTCCCCTCCCCGTCTCTCGCTGGCTCTGTGTCTCTCCCAGTGTGATGCTGCTGCCTCCTCCAGCCACAGCCGAGCAGCCGGAGCCCAGCGCAGAGCTCACCGGGGCGGACACTGGCACCTCCTGATCCCGGGCACCCCCGCTCCCTCCGGCCGGACACAGCGCTGCCACCTCTGCTATTATGGATCTATTCGACTTTTTCCGAGACTGGGAGCTGGAGCAGCAGTGGTGGGTATACTGGGGTGTACTGGGGGGCGCTGGGCTATTCTCTGCCGGGCAGCTTTACTTATGTGAAGGTGTGTGTGCCCCCGGGTGTCCGGGCTGCCGCCCCCTGTGCCCCGGAGCGCCCGGGCTGGAGGTGCTGTCCGCGGTCTGTGTGCTGAGGGGCTGCGGACCGGGAGCTCTGGACGGGCTAAGTTTCCACATGCCACCACGTCAGATGCCGGAGACTGCCCCAAGGTGTCACCTGTGTCCTCGCCGGGGACCCGGTCACACGAGGGGTTAATGCGGGGCCGGGTGACAGAGCCGTGCATGGATTACATGGGCACACAGTGTGTGTATATATATATATGTATATGTGTGTGTGTGTATATGTATATATAGGCACATATACTGCTGTGTGCATGCTTGTGTACTTTATTTCACTTTGTCAGGTATGCATGCACACACAGGTATATATATATATAATGTACATATTTTATTAAAATTCATTTTATGTCTATATATTTAATAGTATTAAAGCATGTGTGCGCATGTATATGTGTTTGTGTGTGTGTGTGTATATATATATATATATATATATATATATATATTTACACACCTAAAAATGTATCTTGATCCATATCTATGAATGCTATTTATGTGATATATTATTCTTTTCGTTCATTCATGCTTTTTTTCCCTGGCACTGACTCCATCCCTGTCTTAGCACATCGTTGCCCTCCTTAGATTTTGTAGATTTGAGCCCTTGTCTTCAGTTTTGCCTGGAAGAGTTAATGCCCTGTAAGATGCTGTCCCTGTACCACGCTATGGAACATGTTGGCGCTCTCCTACCACTGCTGGAATTTGGAGCCGCCTATTTGTTTTAATTCTCGCACAGTTTTGGTGCATTGTTTGTAAAAGTGAATGACTACAAATGTTTTCTCTCTGGGAATGTGTGGCTGGAAAGTTCCGGTGAACCGTAGACGTTTCCTCTTTGAAGGCTTCCATGACAGGTTGGGGAATGTTTCAGGCGGCAGCGCTGTGTTGTCAGGTATCGATGACCTAGAGCTGTGATTTTGATTATTTTTTTTTTTTTTTTTAACCTCGTTCTGGTTTTAATTGGGGAGAATCATTTATTAAAAACAATGCAAATATCCGAAGTGGCGCGTTGTGGGTGAGTGTGCTGCGCTTCTGTGTCCGGGGGATGGGGATGAATGGATTTGAGACTTGTAAGGTTGGTAATGTATTGATCAGTCAGTCTGTACTGGTACTTTGGCTAGATGCAGATGTAGCAGAGCTGATTGTGTGTGAGCTGTATGTGGCAGCCGTTGATGACCTGCATTCCTGTGTAAAACCAAAGATATAACAACGTCAATTATGCCAAATGGCAAACGCATGTGCTCTGCATCTGATAATCTCAGCTCTGCTTCATGGGTAATATTTTCTGTTCTTTTTATGGTTTTATTCAAATGAGCTGTTGTTAGGATGTGTCAAATCCTGACTCCAATCCGCAATGTTCCCCAGCACCAGGCAGCACGTATCAGTCCAGGAGTGGATACTTTACTTCATTTTCACAACGTTCCTCATCCTGGTGCTATAAAAAGCTTTATTGTTTTGTGCTGGAATGAATTATATTATATTAAAGCATTTTATTTGAGTGGTTTGAATACAATGAAAAGTGATCTGATTGGGTTTGTGAGGCTTTAGGCTGCTTTCACACATCAGTTTTATGCCATCAGTCACAATCGCAGATTGTGGAAAACTGAGGCCACGGATCCGTTTTTTTCACCGGATCCGACTAGCTGATCCACCTAATTGGATCCTAAAAATATCAGAGCGTGCTCAGTTAAAAAAAAAAAAAAAAAAAAGAAAGAAAAAAAAAACCGGAATCCTTCGCAGAATTCCGTCATTTGACGGATCCGGCGCCATAGGCTTCCATTCTAGCAAACAACGGATCTTTAAAATAATGGACACCCACCAGTGACCCATAGCATACAACAGGCCTCCTGATGTAGCAGCTTGTCACCTAGGACAGAAGGGCCAGGTGCTGGTTTCCACTTACTCTTTTTATGGCTCTTCAGCCATTTTCACCACCCTTTGTTTGTGACAGTGCCGCTCCCCTGCTAGGTTCCCATGAGCGTGTGTATATTCAGTTTTTGTCATCTGTGTACAATCCATATTTTTTTTTTTTACAGCAGCTATTAATCATTTTCAAGACTATTTACAGTTCGATGTTACAGAATTGTAATGCATCTGTAATAGTCCATTCTGTATGACATCCATTTGTTTATTTTTTTTGCGCACCCAACGGGTGAGCCTCATGATTTACAGAAGAAACTAGTTCATGCTGCAATTTTTTTCACCCGTAGAAGAAAAAAATGCTCACCTGCACTTTTTCATTGAATAACGTTGGTCCGAGTGCTGTCCGTTTTTTTTCACGGACAGCGCTCGGACTGAAAATACGGTCGTGTGAACGATCCCTAATAGAGTCCTGCATACATGCGATGCACAGGTTCCATCACTTAATAGCCGGACCAGAAATAACCCGGGTTTTACCCTCTTGTTAACCGCTCGCTAATACGATTGTATTGTTCGGATGAGTGTTCTCTGATGTTTTATCGGATACCAGTGTTATACTATGGGGCTTTGCAGATGTACCATTTTTTTCTCATACCGATTCGGCATAAAAAGACCAATCGCAGTGTGCTGCAGGTGTATCCGATAATCAGACTAGGTGCATGTAAAACATCGGACTGCACTCTGATGTCATCCAAGTGCAGTCAGATTTGCGCGGACACAGACTATGGAGAAATTAAGTATTCCACACCTGTGCTGCGAATCAGATCCCAAAAAACTGATCAGAGTTAGAGCCGAGTGTCAGCAAAATTGACTCGATTCTCTCGGATGACAAAATCATCGAGCCCTAAAGGCTCCATAACCAGGTTTGCCTCTTGGGCACATAAACCCTTGACTACTGATTAAATAGTGGTGTGCAAATAGGCTTATTTTAGGGGGCATCTAGCGGGAAGGAAACCCCTGCTTTCAACTTTACCCTAAAGATCTGTCATAACAAAGCTTTTCCAAACGAGAAACCCTTTGTAAATGTAAGATGTGACGTAACGACAATAAGCATCCATATTTATACTACACACTGGCCGCCACATTACCACTCTGCATTCTTCCCCTCACTGGCAGGATTAGATGTTTTATGGTCCAAGTCTACTGTCATTGTTTTATTGTGTTGACTTAGTGACTGCAGCAGGAAATCTGCTCCTGAAATCACTGCTGGTGGAGCTAACCAATAACTATTGAGACTGGTGAAATCACTAGATCTCCATTGCTGTCATGCCCATGAGTGGGGTTTACCTGTGAGGATGCCCTCCTTGTGTCAGCTCCAAGGATTTGCCTCTGTTTAACCCTTTAACAGGTGGGGCTTTCCAGTGCGACCCGTGGCATTGCTGGTGCGGAAGGTGCCTCTGGATTATTGCTGATTTTCTTTACTAGACGTGTTGTTTTCAGAACCCTTGTGTGACCTTCACTTACTGCATTGTAAAGTTTTAAGGCCGCTTTAACTGCTTACTAAAAACAAACCGTAAACTTATTTTGTGCCCCATGTTATAATGCTCACGATGAAATGTAATCTGAGAATGCAGTCATTAGGGGTCTTTATTAGACATGGGCTGGGTTGTAGTTTTCTGCTGTGGGATTCATTTCATGTGACGGGATGTTTATTATTTTATGTCTACATATATAATACCAGGAATAATAAGTGTAACAATAATATTTACATCTTTACCATTGTAGTAAACATTTTTAATGGATTTTTAAATATTTCCCTTGTCTAATACATAATCCTATACGTAATAGGCATGCAATGCAAGACACGCAGGGTTTTAGTGAGCAGGTAGTGCAGGTGTATATCTTCAGGCTACATGCGTGTAGTGTGCACAGAGGCCGTACACAGCGGGACAAGGAGGTCTTTTGAGTGTAATTGCATATGGTGCATTTATTATTGCAGTTATATGTAGATATTCTCCTGTAGAAGCTGTGCCTCTAAGGCTGTGTGCGCACCTTGAGTATTTGCTTGCAGAGATTTCTGCAAGGATTCTGCATCTCCTGGCAGGAAAAACGCTGCGGCAAAAACACTCTTTTTTTGTATGGGTTTTTTAATGCGTTTTTGTACAACAATGAAGGCTTTTTTCAGCTAAATAAAGATATATATTTTTTAAGTTTTGTGATGTAATTTCTTGGTTCAACACCACTTTTTCATACTGATGCAGTAATAGCAGGGTATTGGGATTAGGGCTTGGTGTCAGCAGCTGTCATGGACACCTAGCTCTAGGCTTAGTAATGAAAAGGTGTCAGCCCGACACCCTCATTACTAAGCCGATAAGTAAACACACACACACACACACACACACACACACACACACACACACACACACACACACACTCTGTAACCAACCTATGTAGAAGCGTTAACGGAACAAAAGTACATAGGCTGTAACCAGACAGCAACTGTCAATTTTAAAGGAAAAAAAATGAAAAAGAAAATTGCGTGGGCTCCCACGTAATTTAAATAACCAGCAGAGGGAAAGCTGACGGCTGATGTTAATATTCTGAGAAGGATGAAATATCCATAAAGGTTCCCAGGCTATTAATATCGGCTCACAGCTGTTTGCTTAGCCTTTACTGGCTAGTTTACAGGAGGACCCAGAATAAAGTTGACATAGGGTCTACCTATAAAGTCTAACCAGAAAAGGCTAGGCAGACAGTTGCGGGCTGATATTAATAGCCTAGGAAGGGCCATGGCTATAAGCCCCTCCCAGACTAAAAACATCATCTCTCAGCCACCCCAGAAAATCTGGCACTTAGCCTCACTCTTCCCACTTGCATATTTGTGGGCTTGATGTCACCTTTGTATTGTTGAGTGACCTCAAGCCCACAGGTTAGTAATGGAGAGGCATCTATTAGACACCTATACATTAGTAACCCCATACTGATACTGTATAAAAACACAGACACCCAGAATAAAGTCCTTTATTTGAAATAATGACACAGACTCCTTTAATAATCTTAATTAAACCATTCTTACCGAACACTTAATCCACCAAAGCCGATTTCTCCTGCAACAAAAATAAAATAATAAACCACAATATTCCTCACCTGTCCGTCGAGAAGATAATCCATAATGTCCCACAACATCCTGATCACTTTGAGAGCAGTCGCATCAGTGATGTTACTGCTCTCAGAGTTACTGCTCTCAAAGACAGCAGGCGATACACTGACAGGAGTTAATCGTTGCCACAGTGTGTCACTGAGCTGCCGTGAGAGAGTTCACTGGAGTTCATCAGCTGATCAGCTCTGGTAATCTCTTACGGGACCGATGCGTGAGAACTTTCTCATGCAGCAGTGGTGCCCCATGAGAAGCTGATCAGCTGATTAACTCCAATGAAGTTTCTCACGGCAGCTCAGTGTTACACTGCGGCAACGATTACCTCCTGTCAGTGTATCGCCGGCGGCCGGGTAGAGCGGTCACATCTCCTGATGTGACTGTTCTATACATGAGATCGCTGTGGGACACTCTGGATTACGTGAGATTTGGATGTTTCGCCCTCAGCAGTTCACCCCCTGGTACATTTACTTCACCTGTGGGAAGTTATACCATCCAGCTGCCATACCATCTCCCCAGATGACACCTTTAAGCAACGTCGGTCTCTACTGTCCGAATACCACAAGTGGCATCACGAACACAAACTATATTTGTTTAGGTTAGTTAAATGTGCTCCTCTTTTCCAGTCCTGCACTCCACTGCCACTTCATTTTAGTAATCGCCTGTATTTGTCACCATGTATATCGCTTCACTTGGGACTATACAGCCCACATACAGGCAGGGCTCACACACAAGTATGGTAGGTTTCAACTTCCCATGCCCCCCTTTTCTTTCACTTTTTTTTCCACTTGCGGTTACACGCCCCCGCCACTCATGGGCTCTCGGCCGTTCCCATTCCCGCCCCTTTCTTATTTCTAGCTCTGTCCATCACACTGCCTGACTGCATGGACTAGCGGTGGATTCCGTGTCCCACACAGGCTCGGCACTTATGTCCTGATATTTTAACGTTAGTTATAGGCGCTCCTCTTTTCCACTCCGGCACTCCACTGCCACTTAATTTTTGTAATCACCTATATTTGTCACCAGGTATATTAATGTATTTTGGGTTATACTGCCCAAATACAGGCAGCGCTCACACACAAGTGTGGTAGGTTTCAACTTCTCATGCCAACTTTTTTCCCCGTTTTTTTTTCCCACTACCTCCATCGCGACTACTGCTCTATTTTTCTATTTTTACTGACAGATCTCATTCCACAATCAGCAATTCTGTGAGTCCACTCGCTCCCTCACATTTATCAATTGGTATGTCCATTGCCACTTTCCTAGGCTCCGTACTTTCCTTACTTATGCTGTGTTCTAGAATTCTTGTTATAGTCAGCTATTTTCTATTATACTTTTGGTTATTTCATTTGACCATTGTATATACTTTTGTTATTTTATGCACATATGCACTTGGTTTATTTGTTATATTTATTATTTTACTAGATGGTGGCCCGATTCTAACGCATCGGATATTCTAGAATATGTACAGTGCCTACAAGTAGTATTCAACCCCCTGCAGATTTAGCAGGTTTACACATTTGGAATTAACTTGGCATTGTGACATTTGGACTGTAGATCAGCCTGGAAGTGGGAAATGCACTGCAGCAAAAAAGAATGTTATTTCTTTGTTTATTTTTTTTTTAAATTGTGAAAAGTCTTTTCAGAGGGTCATTTATTATTCAACCCCTCAACCCACCAGAATTCTGTTTGGTTCCCCTAAAGTATTAAGAAGTAGTTCAGGCACAAAGAACAATGAGCTTCACATGTTTGGATTAATTATCTCTTTTTCCAGCCTTTTCTGACTATTTAAGACCCTCCCAAACTTGTGAACAGCACTCATACATGGTCAACATGGGAAAGACAAAAGAGCATTCCAAGGCCATCAGAGACAAGATCGTGGAGAGTCACAAGGCTGGCAAGGGGTACAAAACCCTTTCCAAGGAGTTGGGCCTACCTGTCTCCACTGTTGGGAGCATCATCCGGAAGTGGAAGGCTTATGGAACTACTGTTAGCCTTCCAAGGCCTGGACAGCCTTTGAAAGTTTCCTCCCGTGCCGAGGCCAGGCTTGTCCGAAAAGTCAAGGCTAACCCAAGGACAACAAGGAAGGAGCTCCGGGAAGATCTCATGGCAGTGGGGACATTGGTTTCAGTCAATACCACAAGTAACGTACTCCACCGGTCTCCGTTCCAGACGAGCCCGTAAGGTTCCTTTACTTTCAAAGCGTCATGTCAAGGCTCATCTACAGTTTGCTCATGATCACTTGGGGGACTCTGACACTGACTGGTTCAAGGTTCTCTGGTCTGATGAGACCAAGATCGAGATCTTTGGTGCCAACCACACATGTGACATTTGGAGACTGGATGGCACTGCATACGACCCCAAGAATACCATCCCTACAGTCAAGCATGGTGGTGGCAGCATCAGGCTGTGGGGCTGTTTCTCAGCCAAGGGGCCTGGCCATCTGGTCCGCATCCATGGGAAGATGGATAGCACGGCCTACCTGGAGATTTTGGCCAAGAACCTCTGCTCCTCCATCAAGGATCTTAAGATGGGTCGTCATTTCATCTTCAACAAGACAACGACCCAAAGCACACAGCCAAGAAAACCAAGGCCTGGTTCAAGAGGCAAAAAATCAAGGTGTTGCAGTGGCCTAGTCAGTATCCTGACCTTAACCCAATTGAAAACTTGTGGAAGGAGCTCAAGATTAAAGTCCACATGAGACACCCAAAGAACCTAGATAACTTGGAGAAGATCTGCATGGAGGAGTGGGCCAAAATAACTCCAGAGACCTGTGCCGGCCTGATCAGGTCTTATAAAAGACGATTATTAGCTGTAATTGCAAACAAAGGTTATTCCACAAAATATTAAACCTAGTGGTTGAATAATAATTGACCCACACTTTTATGTTTAAAATTTATAAAAATTTAACTGAGCAACAAAACTTTTTGGTTTGTAAGATTTATGCATCTGTTAATAAATCCTGCTCTTGTTTGAAGTTTGAAGGCTCTAACTTATTTGCATCTTATTAAACCTGCTAAATCTGCAGGGGGTTGAATACTACTTGTAGGCACTGTATGTACAGTGGGGCAAAAAAGTATTTAGTCAGTCAGCAATAGTGCAAGTTCCACCACTTAAAAAGATGAGAGGCGTCTGTAATTTACATCATAGGTAGACCTCAACTATGGGAGACAAACTGAGAAAAAAAAATCCAGAAAATCACATTGTCTGTTTTTTTAACATTTTATTTGCATATTATGGTGGAAAATAAGTATTTGGTCAGAAACAAAATTTCATCTCAATACTTTGTAATATATCCTTTGTTGGCAATGACAGAGGTCAAATGTTTTCTGTAAGTCTTCACAAGGTTGCCACACACTGTTGTTGGTATGTTGGCCCATTCCTCCATGCAGATCTCCTCTAGAGCAGTGATGTTTTTGGCTTTTCGCTTGGCAACACGGACTTTCAACTCCCTCCAAAGGTTTTCTACAGGGTTGAGATCTGGAGACTGGCTAGGCCACTCCAGGACCTTGAAATGCTTCTTACGAAGCCACTCCTTCGTTGCCCTGGCGGTGTGCTTTGGATCATTGTCATGTTGAAAGACCCAGCCACGTTTCATCTTCAATGCCCTTGCTGATGGAAGGAGGTTTGCACTCAAAATCTCACGATACATGGCCCCATTCATTCTTTCATGTACCCGGATCAGTCGTCCTGGCCCCTTTGCAGAGAAACAGCCCCAAAGCATGATGTTTCCACCACCATGCTTTACAGTAGGTATGGTGTTTGATGGATGCAACTCAGTATTCTTTTTCCTCCAAACACGACAAGTTGTGTTTCTACCAAACAGTTCCAGTTTGGTTTCATCAGACCATAGGACATTCTCCCAAAACTCCTCTGGATCATCCAAATGCTCTCTAGCAAACTTCAGACGGGCCCGGACATGTACTGGCTTAAGCAGTGGGACACGTCTGGTACTGCAGGATCTGAGTCCATGGTGGCGTAGTGTGTTACTTATGGTAGGCCTTGTTACATTGGTCCCAGCTCTCTGCAGTTCATTCACTAGGTCCCCCCGCGTGGTTCTGGGATTTTTGCTCACCGTTCTTGTGATCATTCTGACCCCACGGGGTGGGATTTTGCGTGGAGCCCCAGATCGAGGGAGATTATCAGTGGTCTTGTATGTCTTCCATTTTCTAATTATTGCTCCCACTGTTGATTTCTTCACTCCAAGCTGGTTGGCTATTGCAGATTCAGTCTTCCCAGCCTGGTGCAGGGCTACAATTTTGTTTCTGGTGTCCTTTGACAGCTCTTTGGTCTTCACTATAGTGGAGTTTGGAGTCAGACTGTTTGAGGGTGTGCACAGGTGTCTTTTTATACTGATAACAAGTTTAAACAGGTGCCATTACTACAGGTAATGAGTGGAGGAAAGAGGAGACTCTTAAAGAAGAAGTTACAGGTCTGTGAGAGCCAGAAATCTTGATTGTTTGTTTCTGACCAAATACTTATTTTCCACCATAATATGCAAATAAAATGTTAAAAAAACAGACAATGTGATTTTCTGGATTTTTTTTTCTCAGTTTGTCTCCCATAGTTGAGGTCTACCTATGATGTAAATTACAGACGCCTCTCATCTTTTTAAGTGGTGGAACTTGCACTATTGCTGACTGACTAAATACTTTTTTGCCCCACTGTATGTATAACAGCCACATAGTATATAGCACAGGCCACGTAGTATATAGCAGCCACGCAGTATACAGCACAGCCCACGTAATATATAGCACAGCCCACGCAGTATATAGCAGCCACGCAGTATATAACACAGCCCACATAGTATATAGAAGTGTGAGCACCATATCCCTGTTAAAAAATAATTAAAATAAAAAATAGTTATATACTCACCCTCCGGCGTCCAGCGTAGCTGTCCCGATGCGCGCGCGGCTGCCGCCAGCTTCTGTTCCCAGAGTTGCATTGCGAAATTACCCAGATGACTTAGTTGTCTCGCGAGACCGCTAAGTCTTCTGGGTAATTTTGCAATGCATCTCTGGGAACGGAAGATGGCGGCAGCCGCACGCGGATTGGCAGACGACGGAAGGTGAGAATAGCAGGTTTTTTGTTTTTTTATTTAACATTAGATTTTTTTTACTATTGATGCTGCATAGTAAAAAGTTGGTCACACAGGGTTAATAGCAGCGTTAACGGAGTGCGTTACTTGCGGCATAACGCGGGCCGTTACCGCTGCCATTAACCCTGTATGACTGAACGGAAGTAGGGAGGTACTAATTCTCGGCCGGGTTGTGCCGTGACAGACAGACAAACAGACAGAAGTGCCCCTTAGACAATTATATATATATAGATTTTTTGACCCGGTAGTGACTGATGAAGGTCCGGATGTAGGACCGAAACGTTTATTTTGTGGACACCATTAAATCACCTGTCTTATGTTAAGTTGAGTGCTGAGTTTTTGCTATAGAGACAGATGAGACTAAGCCTCCCATCAGTGGTGCCTGATGTCACTGTTAGCAGTGACAGCAGACGTAGCCCGAAGGGAGCAGTATTCTCATCAGCCCACTTCTGCTGACCTGCAGTAAGCTTCCGCAGGTCACTGCTGGGGGTCACAGTCACAGCTGCGTGGTCACGCTGATATCTGACAGCATGATTCAGGAGAACTCTGACCGACTATAACGGCGGTAGGGTTATCATGGGTGACAGTCACAGCTGTGGGGTCAAGCTGACATCATGATCCCACAGCGCTCTGACCGACAGTACCGGCAGTAGTGTTACCGCAGGTGACAGTCACAGCTGTGGAGTCACGCTGACATCTGACAGCATGATTCAGGAGAACTCTGACCGACTATAACGGCGGTAGGGTTATGGGTGACAGTCACAGCTGTGGGGTCACGCTGACATCTGACATCATGATCCCACAGCACTCTGACCGACAGTACCGGCAGTAGTGTTACCGCGGGTGACAGTCACAGCTGTGGGGTCACGCTGACATCTGACATCATGATCCCGCAGCACTCTGACCGATGTTCTTACCGGCGGTAGCGTTACCACCGATAAGATCTACCGCTCCAGTGTTTCCCATGCTGTCACACATATGACGGCTTGGGAAACACAATAAGAAGATGGCAAAATGCAAAACAAAACCTCAGCATATACGTAGCAAATCTGCAAAAATTTTTATGCCTGTATTTTTGTTGCGGATTTGGCTGGCTCCGTTGAAGTCAATGGGTGAAAAATGCTGCAGAAACGCAAAACTAATTCACATGTTGCAGAAAAAAACGCACTGCAAATACGCACTGAAATTTAAGGATCATGTGCACAACACTTCAGGATTGTCATTGAATTAGCTTGCATAAGGATTCCATAGTGTTTTCCGCGTGGAAACAAATGCATCAAAAATGCACTGTGTGCACATAGCCTAAGGGAAAATACATAGGTATGGCAGCATTTAAAGGGACTCTGTCACCTGAATTTGGCGGGACTGGTTTTGGGTCATATGGGTGGAGTTTTTGGGTGTTTGATTCACCCTTTCCTTACCCGCTGGCTGCATGCTGGCTGCAATATTGGATTAAAGTTCATTCTCTGTCCTCCATAGTACCCGCCTGCGCAAGGCAAGATTGCTTTGCGCAGGCGTGTACTATGGAGGACAGAGAATGAACTTTAATCCAATATTGCAGCCAGCGGGTAAGGAAAGGGTGAATCAAACACCCAAACACTCCGCCCATATGACCCAAAACCAGTCCCGCCAAATTCAGGTGACAGGTTCCCTTTAATAGAGCAGGACAACATTTTTTTTTCTTTCAGATTCACGCAGCATTCAACAGCAAAACACTCTGTATGAAGTTGAAGGCAGGTACAGTATGGGCCTATTGACTTCTTTGCAGGGCTGTAGCCAGGCTTTCCTTCATGCAGTCCCCTAAGGCTAAGTTCACGGGGTGTTTTTGCTGCTTTTTTTCTGCAGCAAAACCTGAGTGTTGGCAGGAAAGAAGCTGTGGCATAAACGCAGAGTTAACTAACCTTCTATACAAATACCCTGGGACAACTATGGCAACCCCCTAGGTACCTTTGTTACCCCCTTTGCCACATCTACACCCTTGCTCCAAATGAAGTAATATTAACAAGAGTTGTCCAGAGAAAACAATTTATTGCTTATGTACCACATACTGGTGGGTATCCCTCCAGTGAAGCCCACTCAGATCAGCAGATCTCCATTACAAAATGTGGGGGCAAGACGCCTGACCACTGCTTCTCTATGGGGCTGTTAGAAAAAGCCAAGAGTGTCAATCATGAACCCACTAATCATCACTATCCTGTGGATAGAAGATAACTTCATATAACGTAAGCTGACCGTACATATTAGACCCCCCTCAATTCACAGGAACGTTTAAATGGGTAGAGTGTTCCTTTTGGCCTCTATGAGAGTCGCTGCCAAAATCATCTGGCAGTGATTTATCTCCCTGCTGAAAAAGGACTGTGTGAGTGGATTCCAACTGCCTTATCCTTATGCTCCCCGACATAATCAGGATAGTCAGGAGACCCCATATTCGTTAAATGGTCAGCCAATCCTGCTTAAAATCTGTGGCTTCAGCCAACTTTTATCTGATGTGTATTGGGGCAAGTACTGACTTTTGTAGATTTTTTTTTTTTTTTAGCCCAGAAAAAGCGTCGGCAGGAAAATTACAAACGAGGATTATTATTTTTCTGTTCAATAAATAGAGCTGCTCTTTCCATCACTTTTACCTCCATCGTAGTCTTGCCTACATTTTTGCTCTTACTAATTACAATCTGTTGCTCCCTGTTATCAGCCGTTTAGGCTGACTGCTTTATAATACTATTATAAAAAAACCTCCCTGCCCTCATGATTTGTGCCTCTTCTCACCTATCTTCAGCTATGAAAACCTCCAGGAACATTTACATACGTGATAAGTGGCTCAATGCCGCATTAAGGCCCATTTCCACAAGTGATTATTGCTGTACTGTGAGTCCTAATCAGCTCCTGTACAGGAGATAAAATGTCGCTTGTTTTCTAAATGACTCAGTGTGTGACGCCGCTATACAGGGGAATGGAATAGATGTGATTATCATTGTAATGATTATTTATCATTGGAGGGTAAATATTGCATGCCGTATGTAACCTGCGTATCCCTCCGTCTAGGATGCAATTATACACTGCGCCTTCCCTCTGATTATCATTTTTATTTTTTACCTTTTTTTTGTGCAGACCTCCTCTCGCCTCCGGTGTGAATACACTGGTCTGCAAGGGTAAAATTGTTTGAAAAGTAAAAGTGAGTTTTTCTATACTTTCGATCACTGAACGCAGTAAAAATATTGAAAAAATGCCATCACTTACAGTTTTTTCACAAACACTGACTCCATAGGCTTTTTTTTTTTGCACCATACTTTGTCCCTTTTCATGACCATTGGTGGATGAGTTTGGTGTCATTACATTTGTTAGAAATTATTGAACGCTGTACTGCGATTGGCTGGTGTGGGCAGAGAAGATTTTCGTAACCCAGCTTCCAAAGAGTGCAGTGGTGTCCGTAGCATCCAATCATAGCATATCTTTCATTTTTCCTCAGCAGTGTACGAAATGAAAGCTGAGCTGTGATTGGTTGTTATAGGCAACGACGAAAATTTTTTTTTTTTTTTGTCACAGTTCATAATAGTGTGGTGGTGTCCAGAGCACCCAATCATAGCACAGCTTTCATTTTACCTGAGCAGCATAAGAACTGAAAGCTGCACTGTGATTGGTTGCTATGGGAAACCAAGGCATATTTTCTTTTAGATAGTTCGTAAGAGTGTGGTGGTGTGCTTACCAAGATTCCTCTCCGTATTTAATGGTTGTGGTGGATTAAGCTTCTGTTTCTAACAACATGATCGAAATGATTTCAAGGGGGTGTCATTCATCCACAACTTTTGCTATATTTGCTGATTTGTAGTGTAGAAACAATAAAAACACATTCCAGACTTTGTCCGAAAAGTGTATTATCAGTAGTTTGGGTGATCAGGACAAGTCATGGTCTCCACATGTAGTGTGTTCCGTTTGTGTAGTGGTCTAGACAGTGGTCTAATGGGAAGACAGAGTTTTTGTTTGGAGGGAAAACGTCAAATCATAGTGATGACTGCTACTCTTTTGTAGGTGTAATGTTAAGGGGTTCAACCTTAAAAAATAAGGAAATTATATCCCCGGCCCTCCCGTCGGTGATTCGCCCTGTGCCTCACGGTCCAGGAATACCTGTCTCTTCACTTCCAGAGAAATTTAAATATACACCTGATTCAGAACGTAAAGAGCAGGAGTCTGATGAAGACTTTCACGCTAGTCTCAACGAGCCAAAGTTTTTTTGTTTTTTTCATAGCTCGAATTAAATTATTTTAGTCAATAACTTGGACCTTTCTAAACATTCTGCAGAACTTTTAGGCTAAAGAACCTGCTAGCTCCTGGCACCTGTTTTTCATGCTCGAGGAACCGAGAAAAGGAATTCCTTCAATACTTTTCTCAAGACAGTGCTCTAGTGTATTGCAGTGATGTTCTTGGACTGATAGAAAATGTAACATTGAGCATAATGTAACTGAGTGGAGACTCTTTATTGATGCATCCAAAAAAAAAATCTTAAAGCTGTGCTACTGCACAATGGCAGCAAATATGCTTCAGTTCCTGTAGGGCATTATATGCACTTGAAGGAAACCTATGTGAATTTAAGTTTTATTCTCAAGAAACTTAACTACTAGGATCAAGTATGGTCAATATGTGATCTGAAAGTTTTCTCTTTGCTCCTTGGGCAGCAAGGAGGATACCTGAAAAATACCCATGGTTTTTGTGTGAATGGAGCAACGGGATAGGACTCATCACTGGAGCCAAAAAAGATGGCCAGCAAGAACATCTTTCCAACCTGGACTCAAGAACATAGTTGCGAAAAGTTTACTTGATCCTACTAAAGATCTCCTGTGACCACTCCACGTTAAGCTTGGACTGATGAAGCAGTATGTGAAAGCTCTACTGAAAGAAGAAAAGACTTAAGTACCTGTGTACAAAGTTTCAAGGACTGTCCAAAGCAAAACTAAAGGAAGACATTTTTGTGGGTCCGGATAATCAGAAACTCATGAAGGACGACGTGTTTGAAACAAAAATGAAAGCTGTTGAGAAAAAGTCTTGGGATTCTTTTAAAGAAGTTGTTCAAAATTTTCTCCGTAACAACAAAGATCTAAAATGTAAGTCCATCATTGAGAACGTGTTGAAACGTTTCAAAGCATGAATTTGACGTTACATTTTTTACATGTCCATTTGGCCCACTTTCCTGAAAACCTTGGTGATGTTAGCGAAGAGCAAGAAGAAAGATTTCATCAGGATGACAAGGAGGTGGAATAACGATACCAAGGTAGAGACAATGTGAACATGATGGGGACCACTGCTGGATGCTTCACAGAGAAGATCCGCAGGCCTTCTATAAGAGTAAAGGTACCGTCACATTTAGCGACGCTGCAGCGATCAAGACAACGATGCCGATCGCTGTGTGGTCGCTGGAGAGCTGTCACACAGACAGCTCTCCAGCGACCGACGAACATTAATGAACATGCTGCTTTTTTTTTTCCGGGAAAAAAGCGTAACGTGCACAAAAATTGCGGATTACATTCTAACTATAGGATGCATAATGGATGCATTTTTTTTTTCTTCGCGGTTTTATCGCGTTTTTATAGCGAAAAAAACGCAAAAAATCCGGAACTTGTGCACATAGCCTGAAAGTGACGGATAGATAGTTAGATCAGGGATTAAAGCAGCACAAGGATGTGATCCACACAAGTGTTCATAATTGCCAAACCGCTGGCTCCAATGTGTAGAATCAAAAAAAAAATAGACAGTACTCCAAACAGTATTTCCAAGAGTAGTAGACTTTATTAGCCGTTATTTGTATTTTTTTTATCCTATACATAGCCACATATAATAAAGTCCTTTGGTATTACCGTATTTTTCGGACTATAAGACGCACCGGACGATAAGACGCACCTCAAATTTTCAGAATAAAAATAAGGAAAAAAAAAATGTTTCAAATGGGGGTACGTCTTACAGTCCGAATTCAGCTTACCAGTGAAGGGATCGCCACAGGTGGAGAAGTGGTCACAGGGGCCTTTCGGTGGTCCAGGCTGGTGCGTTGGCCTCCTGGAAATCCCATCCCAGGCTGGTGCTCTGTGCTTGGGCAGGGGTGGAGGCTCTGTGTTCTTGGGCAGTGGCTGGGCTCCAGGGCAATGGCTGGGCTCCGGGGCACAGGCTAGGCTGTGGGGCACAGGCTGTGCTGCGGGCAGTGGCTGGGCTCCGGGGCACAAGCTGTGCTGCGGGCAGTGGCTGGGCTCTGGGGCACAAGCTGTGCTGCAGGCAGGGGCTGTGTTGCGGGGCTGTGGCAGCGGCTCTCTGGGCTCAGTGGGGGCTCCGACGGCATTTCGTCAAAGCCCGGAGGCCCCCGCTCATCCTTGAATGGCAAGTTGCGGTGGCCTCTGAGAACATGGGCGCCAGGAAAATGGCCGCCGGGCCGAGGCACGCTCAGATTCAGATCTTGTTGCCGAGATCTCGGGAGACGAGATCTCGTTGACGAGATTTGAATCTAAGCGTGCGCCGGCCCGGCGGCCATTTTCCCGACGATGTTCTCGGAAACCACCGCAACTTGCCATTCACGGATGAGCGGGGGGCCTCCGGGCTTTAACGAAATGCCGTCGGAGCCCTCACTGAGCCCAGAGAGCCGCTGCCACAGCCCCGCAGCACAGCCACTGCCCGCAGCACAGCCACAGCCGCACCAGCATGGGAAGGGAGGCTGCATCTGGACCACCGCCGCATGATTTGTAAGTATATTCCGACTACAAGACGCACCCCCATTTTCCCCTTACATTTTTGGGGAAAAAAGTGCGTCTTGTAGTCCGAAAAATACGGTATTTTCTGGAGTGCTTTCTAGTTTTTTTGGCCTCTATATAGATAGTCAGGCATAGTGATGGGCACAGATGTCACATTTCTGCTCGATGTGTATGACGGACGGGCAGGACGGTGACGGCGCAGGGTGCATAATGGCAGAGTGTAAATACTTGTACTTTACTTCCGTTTTTTTTTTACCACAGACTTCTTGTATGTCACACACAATACTGTGACCTGAATGATAACATCTTAACCATATCTTCTGACTTCAGCAGAAGCCTCTCAGATTAGCACAGGGTGAGGCGTCATGGCTGCCTCACTGCTGGTTAAATGAGGGGAATGATGTTATCATTTGAGTGTATCAGTACAGAACGCCTCACAAGTGGCCTCATTACCGCAGAGCTGGCACACTGGCAGTTGTGCAGGAAGAGACACCAACCCTCCGAAGGGCATATTAATAGAAGGTCAGAGGTCTCTGTGTGGCTGTCTGAGAGCAGAGCCAGCCATCTGCAGACCAGGTTTCTCTGCTGTATGTGTGGAAAAACATGGTACATGCCACAGCAACATATTTCCTCCGCCTAGAGGGGGTGATCCTGCACTCGAGACAAAGGTGGACTGTTTCCCTTCCCGCCGGTGCCACATACCATGTGTTTCTATAGAATAACCCACAGTCGCTTTTTCTAAAATCCCTGGAATAGCAAATCCCTGGAATGGCTGAGAAACCAAAATGTATTTTTATCACTAAAGGGGCTGTGTTCTACCAAATGAGTAAAATTCAGTAAAAGGATGTATAGTATAAAGCAGACATTGGTATTAGTGATATTCTGAGCGAGCCTGGACTATTAGATGTCTGTATTCCCAATTCTACAATGGCGCCTTGTCCCCTCCTGGAGGCATTGTGCGTCAGACGAGCCGCTAGAATAAATATTATCCAACGGGAAAGAATTGATGTTTCTTTTTTGAGATTTTAAAACGACTGTCGTGTTGTCCGACATGAAAAAAAAAAAAATGGAAAGGCATATATGCAGTTATAATAAAATACCAGTGCCATGGTCACCTGCTAGTGCCCCTCAGATCTGGCGCAGACCGCTCAGAAAATCTGTGCCAATTTTGGAATTTCCGGCGTTATGTCTGCTCTATTCTACTCCAGTGATTGGTTGCAGCGGTCAGGGGTCTAAAAGAGCGCGTCATCAGGTATTTCTGGTTCTATTTACGTGACTGGTGCGGCGGTCCTCTGATGTCGTAATGGTGCAGGCATCACTTTCAGAGCTGAAGGTAAGTCACCATTTTTTATTTTAAGCGCATCCGTGCCTTAAAAAAAAAAGTTCCTGTATCGGAATACCCCCTACAATAATGGTGTAGTCAGACGACTGTGTAAATTGGACAGAGATCATACTGCGAAGCACGGACTGGATGGCAGGTTTTCTGACCCGAGTGTGACTGACCGCTTCATATATTTGTATCTCGTGCCCGGGTCGGGCTACCCTCCGGCTAGTCCCATTTATACAGTCATCTGACTAAGCAAAGTCAAATGTACCCTCCTCTTTAGAGCTGAAGATGTGCCTGTAATTCATAGAAAATAAATTACTGTTATTGTCGCCGGGAACACATTTCTTTTTTGTTAATCAAATGGATGTATTTTCGGCTAAAAAAACATTGCAATTGGGTTTCGTTAAAAAAATAAAAATAAATAATTAACTGCCTTCCATTGCCTCGGTGTTGCATTATTGACTGGTGGCAGAAGAATGAGTTAACTGAGAATCGGTCAGCCAGCCCATGTTGACAGAGAGTTTGTGACTCCTCTTTCCTTTTCTGAGCCCCTTACTACTGATTTATGCAAACAGACCCCATCCGAGTATTGTGGTTATATAGTCTTTAAGGAACTCAAAAAAGGTTGAAAAACGAGTAACAAACCAGAACAAGCTTAATGAAGGATTTTCAGTCAACTCATTCATTCTATAGCTAGCAGTTCGAGATGAGCGAAAATGAACTTAAAAGTTTGAGGTTTATACCGGACAGCTAGTATAAGGACCTCTCCTGGAAGTCCATTGCAGTGCTCGGAGTTCCGGGGGAAGTCTGGAGAGAGGGAATTTTCCAGCTCAAAAGTCCGGTCCCTGTTCTTTTGAATGGAGTTCTGGTTCAAGTTTGGGTGCAGTTCTGGTATCTGAAAGGAACTTTGGAATAAAGTTTGGGTCAGGTACCAGAACCCAGTCCCCAGATAACGGATGATTTCAGTAAGGGCTCGTTCACACCGCTGTATTTTTGGTCTATAAATTGGACGAGACTTGTCCATACAAGACAGACTGCACACAGAGGAGAAGTAAGAAACAAAAAATTGTCCCGAGTTTTCTGGATGAAACTGAACACTTTTTTTTTGTTTTTAATACGCTCGTGTGAACCTGGCATTAGGGTATCTGTGTCTTTTTGCGTAATTTTTTGAGCAGATCCTATAAAATGATGGACAAAACGATTAAAACAACGCTCTTCTTAGTTTCTATGGAAAATGATTTGCTGTTCATATGTTCAAGATTGTGAAAGTTTTTTCTATCACTTCAGGCTGTCAAAGATGCCAAGTGGTTAAAAGAAGTAACACGTCCATTCTTCTGGCGTTCTCTCCTAGGAGGACCCTCACTACTTTACAATAGAAGTCAATGTGAAGGCCTCTTTTTGAGCGTTTTGATAACGTTCTCTTCATTGGTTAATGAATTTATGAAAACACCTGTAAAAACACACACAGAATTAAAAAAAAAAAAACTAAAAATATTCTTGCAAAAAGAATGTTGAAAAAGTCCTCTGAAAATTACTGAAAAATGGTAAAGAAAAATACTCTTCAGGTTTAAAAAACACTCCAGAGAAAAGACCACTAGAAAAACACTCAGTGTGAACATATCCTTAGGCCCAGATGTCCAGCTGGCTGAAACTGGCATGAAAATGCCAAAAGTTGCTAATTTTGTCCTAGTTTTCTGGTATAAAGACTTAGCTGTACCAGACCCTTAGTTTAGTAGAGAATTGGGACCCATCTACCTTTTAGGTAATTTACCGTGTACATTAGTTACAATTCCCTGGAGGTCCCCTTAAACTCATCAATAAGGAGGAAAAGAAGAAGAGTGATATGAACAAACTTTGAAATCAACAATGGAGAGAACGGAGAGGATGAAAAAGAAGGAATATTCATGGAGGAAGGTCCTGAAAAGGTTACAATGGATTACAAGCAGTGAAAATATTTGAGAGATGTGGTTTATTTAGATGAAGGGCAAATGAATGTTTGGCACAGGAGAGATAAGGAGCCTCATTATGAGGTAATTTGATATGGGACGGCCATCTACATCAGCATTTACCAGTGAATTAGAAGCAGACATTGAAGATTCTGCCTCGTCAGTGACTTCAAAAGGAAATATCGAGAAAGCAGAAAAGTTCTGATTTCACAGGAAGTGGAATTGAGGAGACACAGTAAACCTAAAGAGACTGCAAAAAGAAAAAAAAATTGTTGAAGGGTGCACCCGTGATGAGTTTTTGACACTGCGTATTTTCATTTTGTCAAAAATGTAGCATACTATAGATCTAGCAAAGTCGATGGGATTTATAGAAATCTCATGCCCATTGTTTTTTTTTTTTAGGCTAGGTTCACATTGCGTTAGTGCAGTCTGTTTAGCGCATACGCTAACGGACTGCGTTAACGCAATTGCCAAAAAGGATCGCGTTAAGCGATCGCGCGCAGATGCTCTATCTGCACTAGCGGGAACGGACCCAAAAACCCTGCAGACAGCGTTCAAGGGTCCATCACAAAATATCGGCACATCGCTAACGCATGCCATTATTGGCATGCGTTAGCGATGCGCTACATAATTGCGGTCAATGGGTGCGCTAACGGATCCGTTACATAGCATTAGCGCCGCTATGTAACGGATTCCGTCAGCGGACACCCACTAACGCAATGTGAACCTAGCCTTACTCAGCATAAAGTGAGCTGTGGTGCGTGTTTTAAATCCCCAATATGCCAATTAATTCCATAAATTTGCATTAGATGCAGAAAATCTGGAGGTAAAAAATACATATACGTTTTAGTGCATTTACCGCAGTGGAAGCGCATCAGAAATGCATGTGATCCGCAAATGACTATATCAATAAAGTTTTGTCAAAGCTGAATACCAGGAAGTATCAAAATCAAAGCAGCTTTATTTAAATCATGACATACCAACAAGGTAAAAATGCAGTAAAACTTAATTTGTTTAATAGGTGCAGAAATGCTGCAACATCAAAAACGCACCAAAGGCTTATCGTGGGGGCGTAGCCTAATCATGACCCGATAATGACCCCTGACCTCATCAGATAAAGGTCAGTTGGTTACTATGGCCATGGTGCAAGGAGTACTAAACTATTCCTCTGCTGCACGGTCACACCTCGGACCCGGGTGCACAGGGAACTGGAGCACACATTCAGCTTAATGTGCTGGGTCCCCTTCTTTCTCGTGCAGTCGGACCCCCATCACTCTTATCTTGACAAAATGTCGTCATTTTATAAATTGGGAATGACCATTATAAACACATACTTCTAGTGTTAATAGTGCATTAATAAAAACACATGAATTCCTATTTGGAACATAAGACATTTTTGAATTAAGCATCTGGTGGCAAAGATTAAGCTTCTGTATCCTACAGGAAATCCTCCATCAAATATTGATTTTTCATAATTTGTTTACATTTTGACGGTTCTCATATACTTTACTTGTAATCGACAGTAGTCAGAACAATCACTCAGTCAAGTGAACGGCTTCCAAGAGCACCGAGTGCGTAAAAAAAATTACCATTGCTTCATAGACGTTACAGTATATATTAAAAGCTATGGATATCGTAGATAACTTTTATGTTCTAGTAGATTTGTTCCCGATGTAACGGCTATATTGCATATATAGTACAACATACTGACTGGTTGACATTGGAGCCTTTTGTCTTAATCTTTAGTCTTCATAATGAGCTTTCCTGTATTCCAAACAATTTTCTTTTAAACTTTGTCTAGATCAACTATGCCAACCCCCAGATTACTGCTTAAGCCCGGCATACACATTGGTTGGCTGATGGACGAACAAAGCTTCAGCCGATTGCTTAGTCGGTAGTCATCTTGGCCATCTGTCCCATATACTGAAACACTCAGTTCGCTGAGCGCTCCTCTGTTCTCTGTGAGAACAGGCAATGGCTTATCTTTGGGAGAACAAAGCCATCGGCAGTCCAAAATGGAGTATGCCTGATCAACATCTTCTCCGACGATGAGTTTCCTGGGGCTTCCACATCCATACACATTATACTAGTTTGGGGTGCACATCCTTACACATTTGGCGGTCCTGGAGATATTTCCCCCCCAGTCTCTATAGTAAGTAGCTTTGGATCATATGTATATTGAACACCCTCCCATGTAGATAGTGCATGGTATACCTGGCATACCTTCTTCTTTATACTTTTAACACTCTGCACTTTTGGTCAATATTGTTTACATGTGAGTTATCACATTATATATTATCCCCTATATATTAGCACAGTGCACTTTTTCATATGGTGTTGTCACGCCGTATCTATTTCACACTTTGCACTTTTTGGCCAGCAATGCCTGCATGTGAACTCTACATATACCATCCACATAGGAAGTCATCTCCTTAGTTTTAACACTTAGCACCTTCTTAGGCATATATTTAGGTCTGCTTGGAGTGTATATACATACATAAACTATTAATTTTTATATACATATATATATATATATATATATATATATATATATATATATATATATATATATATATGTGAATTTTCATCCTTACATAAATATTGTGTATATATATGATCTTGGCTTTTATACTTTAATACAATTTTTTTACTTACTGGGGTATCCAGCTCACATACCTATATATACTTTGTGACCTGCCTACTGTACTTATGTCTTTTATGTGCACGTAAGAAAATACATATACATAGTATTTTTATCCTTATATTTTATTGATTTTTGGCTGTTGCTACACAAAAATAAAAGTAATATATTCAAATATTCCCTGTCATCTTTTTCCTTTTTGGTCTGATCCAGATTCGGTGTATGCTTCCTTCGCTCTTTTAGTGGTTTCACAAATTTTTTTGACACAGGTGGTGGCCGGGTTTATTACTGATACTTATTTATGGGTATACTATCTATATAGTAGTTATCTCTTCTATATATATATATATATATATATATATATATATATATATATATATATATATATATATATATATATATATATATATATATCTGGCTTTACTCCTGTGTTCTTTTAATTAACCAAAATGGAGTATGCCTGATCAACATCTTCTCCGACGATGAGTTACCTGGGGCTTCCACATCCATACACATTAGACTGGCGGCCGGACCCATCATCTGTTGAGCCAATGTTAAGGTACCTTCACACATAACGATATTGTTAACGATATCGTTGCTTTTTGTGACGTAGCAACGATATCGTTAATAAAATCGTTATGTGTGACAGCGACCAACGATCAGGCCCCTGCTGGGAGATCGTTGGTCGCTGAATAAAGTCCAGAACTTTATTTCGTCGCTGGATCTCCCGCTGACATCGCTGGATCTGCGTGTGTGACACCGATCCAGCGATGTCTTCACTGGTAACCAGGGTAAACATCGGGTAACTAAGCGCAGGGCCGCGCTTAGTAACCCGATGTTTACCCTGGTTACCATCCTAAAAGTAAAAAAAAACAAACAGTACATACTTACCTACAGCCGTCTGTCCTCCAGCGCTGTGCTCTGCACTCCTCCTGTACTGGCTGTGAGCGTCGGTCAGCCGGAAAGCACCGCGGTGACGTCACCGCTCTGCTTTCCGGCCGCTGTGCTCACAGTCAGTACAGGAGGAGTCAGAGCACAGCGCTGGAGGACAGACAGCTGTAGGTAAGTATGTACTGTTTGTTTTTTTTTACTTTTAGGATGGTAACCAGGGTAAACATCGGGTTACTAAGCGCGGCCCTGCGCTTAGTTACCCGATGTTTACCCTGGTTACCGGCATCGTTGGTCGCTGGAGAGCGGTCTGTGTGACAGCTCTCCAGCGACCAAACAGCGACGCTGCAGCGATCCGGATCGTTGTCAGTATCGCTGCAGCGTCGCTTAATGTGAAGGGGCCTTTTGTCTGTGTATGGGGAGCTAGAAATGATTGTTTGCAGAGTATTGTCCTGTTTGAACAGGCTCACTGATAACCAAATAAATGACCAAAACTCTTAAGTATTAATTATCTTTCATTCATGAAAGTGTGGTTGGTTTGTCTAAACAGGCTATTAAAGGGAACCTGTCACCAGGTTTTCCCCATATAAAGTACAGCCAGAACCTGTATGCCCTGTGGTGCAGAATAGTATAATGCTGTATTTATGTCCCCAACCTCCCATGTAAGTCACAAAAAAGACCTTTTATAATACCCACAGACAGCGCGGTCCGGTCTGATGGGCGTCTCTGGTCTTGAACCAGCACCTCCTCTCTTCTCTTCTTATCGCAGTCCTCCTTCCGTGCTTCGTGTGGATGACTGTGTCCTCTATAGCGCGCATACACAGGCAGACTTGTATCTGTCCTTTAGAGAGCAGAGCAAACTACTGTAGTGCGCATGCGCTGGTTTTACCTACGAGTTATCGGTGCTCTTTGGCCTTTCTCTCCACATGTGCGCTACAGTACTTTGATCTACCCTCACCAAGACAGAGAGAAGTATGTCTGCACAGGAACGCGATGGCGAATACTGTCAATGGCATAAGAAGCGTCATCCACATGAGACAGGGAAGGAGGACGATGATCGTAAGAAGAAAGAAGGCATCGGATCAAGACCAGAGAAGTCCAAAGGATCGGACCGCGCTGTCTGTGGGTCTAATAAAAGGTATTTTTTGTGCCTTGCATATGGGATTGGGGACATATATACAGCATTCTACTATGCTTAACAGAGCGATTAAATGTACTGGCTGTAATTTATATGGGGAAAACTTGGTAACTAGATCACTTTAATGACATGCTGATCGGCTTGCATGTAGCTTTTCAGCAGTCTTTCAATGGTCGCCTTCGGCTAATGTAAATGCAGCCTTACTTTCACTAAAGAGATAAATTTGTGAAGCATCAGGCATTACAATAGTTGTGAAACAAGAAGTATCGTTTCTCCTTGCGGAGAGTGACATGATAAGCATGTCGAGGTGAGGAGACTTAAAGCCGCAATGCTCCTCTGGGAAATATGCAAATTGTCTCTTCAGAGAGGAAGAGGACTAGAACTCTAGTGCCATTGACTGTTAGAATTGCTGCTTCCAATAGGTAACACTAGAGTTCTAGTCCTCTTCCTCTCTGAAGAGACAATTTGCATATTTCCCAGAGGAGCATTGCAGCTTTAAGTCTCCTCACCTCGACATGCTTATCATGTCACTCTCCGCAAGGAGAAACAATACTTCTTGGATCCCGGTCAGACGCCTCTCAATCAGCCAAACCAGATCTCCACTTTGCACTGATGAGGGGCAGTACCCCAAAACACAGTGTCTGCAAATTGAGATTCTGGTTTGGCTATTATCCTAAGTCATGTGACAAGGCTCGTTAAAGGGTCAACCTTGACTGTTAGGATTCCTACTTCCAATAGGTGGCACTAGAGTTCTAGTCCTCTTCCTCTCTGAAGAGACAATTTTTAATAGTTGTGAAAGAAACACGTAAAATATTCTGCCTTTCTGCCTTACATAACGTGCATTAGATAATTAAACTGTAATTGACTGTATATTTAGCATCTAAGGTCCTTTCTTTTTTGTAAATGAACCCTTATGTCTACAGTAACTTGCTATGTGATTGACTTACATAGAGGTTCTGAGCTGCTCAGATTCAGCCTGAACATAGGTCATTGCATTATTGTAATTAGAGTGAAATTGAGATTGGCTTTAATAATCACAGCGAGGACCGTTCTTAAACCTGCATCCTCTATGGTTCGGCTTCTTAAATTGAATGCGTTTTCATGGTTTTGAAAGTACAGCTGTAAGTCCAGAGGTTTCATTCACAAGCTATTGGTATTAGGCAATTTACCTACGGTTAAAGGGGAATTCCACTCTTATCTTCTGACTTGCCATATGGTGTATTTCCTGTGTTACTTCTTTAAAGATACAATAGCTGTGAGAGGGCATGCATTTTCTTATTTGACATGTTCTGTACCAGTACACCCTTTCGTTGTATCCCAGTTGTACTGCATATATACATGACTCCTTTTCAGACCTTTAGTGACCTTTTTTCTTCTGAGTTTCCTAAGTAAATTGTTTTTAGATAAAATGATTGGTAAGCCACATCATGGTTTGTGGAGGCGTAAGAGCAAAGAATGTGTCAAAGGCAGCTTCGTTTTAGTGCTTCTCATTAGCAGCCATTCCAAAAATACTTGCCAACATTGCTGATTTTGCCAAAACATGACCGAAAGGCTTGTGGCTTATGCAAATGCCACCCAAAAGTAGACATAGGGCATGTTTAATTCCTCACATAGAACATAGCAAGAGGGCATACAATCAGGAGCCAAAATACCAATGGTGCAACCTTTGCAGCCACACATGGGTCCTCCAGGAGATCAATGAGCCCATCTTCACCTCCAAAGCAGCAAGTGCCTTCTGTCTGACATGTAGGGATGCATTATGATGAGATATTGGATGCTATATACATATAACAAAGGAAGAAATTTGACTTGCCAATCCTGCCACTTCCAAGGTGATATTTTCTTGGTTCCTTGTTGGTCTCTCTCGACCAGTCTCAATCGATAATTTAACATGTCATGAGAAAGCAACCGCCTATCACTGGCTACAGCAGTCATCTCAGCTCCAATGATCACGTGCAGAAGTTCTACGTGATATTGGGACCTTAGTAAACAGACCAGGAAGGACATAAGTGGTGGAATCGGTGCGGCAGAGAATTAGAGGAATCCTTCTTTTTTTTTTCAAAAACTTTTAGTTTAAAATTAGTTTATCTGGTGAACAACTAGCGTTGGTGTAAGTTTATTTGCACATCCTAGTTCATTGGCCATGACAGTGGTCTATCACCGCTGGATTAGGAGAGGAAGTATCACCTCCTATCTGCTGACGTCCACGGCTCTTCTATAGATTAGCCGGATTGGCATGATATCATCATTACGATGTGACACACGCGATGTCACGTCAGGCCAGCTAATCAAAAAAAGACCCCCAGATGCCATCAGGTAAGAAGGACTACTCCCATTCCAGCAGCCACAGACCCTGTCAATACTGATGAAATGCAGATATGCGAATTAATTAGCCCACCAGTTTTTTTTTTTTTTTTACCAGAGCATTATGGGATAATTAATAGCCTTTTGTATCATACAACTAGTTTGAATAATTTGCCACCTGCTACACGAGGTCTAATGTGGTAAAACCACCCAATAAGAGATGGGTGACATCTTTATTTTGTATGTATATTTTTATTATTTTAAATATTTAGTTTTGTACTCATTACTGAAAATCTGAAATCTAATATTTCAAGGTTTTTTTTCTCTATGACACCCTATGGCAGAAGAATAAATCATGATGAAATCTTCAGGATACAAAGGCTGAATTAAAAAAAGAAAATCACAAAAGAGTATGACAGATGTCAGTTGGGTGTTTCGCCACCTAATTAATTGAAATAATGTGAAAGTGAGATGGTTCTGTTATTACAACCACCTGCCAAGCATTTGCCTCCAATTCAATTTAGTAAATGATGAAATGAACAATGCATCTTTAGTAGTGTATTTACATGAGCCAGGTGCACCCATTGAAAACAGGAAGACCACAATATTTCACTATTGATCATCATCTTCTGCGTCTTCTGGCACTTCTAATCATCACATTAAATGTGAATTTTCATTTAATGGGAATTTTTTTAAGATTGTTTTTTGTTTATTTTGTTTTTTAACATATTTAAATCCAGGAGCCCACGTCTACAAGTCAACAGACCTAGCTACTGAGCCACCGTGTTTCCCCCAGTATGTGTTTACCAGGTTTGTTTTTATGCATAGTGCCATGTAAGGTTTTTAAGTCGATGTGTTGTGGCTATGTGCAGATGGATTGTTTTGAGTTTTTTTTTTTTGGAGCAGATCTGCCCCAACCCCCCAAAAATGACCACCATAAATAGGCCCCTTTCACATGTCTGTATTTCCGGTACTTGTTGGGTCTGTGTTCACACGCACCAAAGACATGTACACACGCATGACGATTATACCTCTATGGGACAGTGCCCATTTTGTGTTTTCAAATCTACCATGTGTCCGTGTGACCCACACGTAGACTTGTCATTTTTTTCCTTCAGAATGAATCAAACGGACCCATACAAGTCTATAGGACCGTGTATAATACGTGCCGCACATGAATGATATCCGTGTGCCGTTGATGTGGCACGTACCAGAATAGACTGCAGAATAGAAATTACTGAATTTTAAGTGATGTGCAAAGATGTTAGATAGCTTGTAGTAATTTCTATAATACCACATAAATAATTAAATATAAAAAACTACACTGTTACCCCCTATTTTTTAATATAGCAAAGCTAAAGCAGACAGCTGTGAGCTGATATTATCAGGCTGGGAAAGCCCATGCAAATTGGGCCCTTCCCAGCCTAAAAATGCAAGCCCTCAGTCACCCCAGAAGTGTATCATCACAAGAGATGGTACAATTCTGGGTCTTATCCTGGTCTTTTCCCGATTGACCTGGTACGTTGGCAAAAAGGGTAATGATTTTTGTGATTGATGTCAGCTGAGATTAAAAAAAAAAAATGCACACATTGAAAAAATGATTTAATGAAATAAATACTCCCCCACACTTTCCCTTGTTCTCCACTTTGCTGTAGAAGGAGAAAAAAATCCCACATAGGTCCGCCGTATTCCACTGAATTAGACTTAGTTCTTCGAACAAAGGCTTTAAAGTTTCATTCTTGCATACCATAGCTTTTGTCTACAGCCACTTTCACGTCCCACTGTTTGGCGTGAGACTTGGCGACTCTGAACAGCAGTGACGTCAGTAACATTACTGCTCTTCACAGTCGCCGGATCACCCAGAGGGCAGCGAGATACCTGGAATGTCTGAAGATCAGTAACGTTACTGACGTCACCACTATGCAAAGTCACAGGGTCCCTCATTGCTTAGCAGAACCCAAAAGTTAGGCAAAGGTTGTGGAGCAGCAGAATAAGGCTCCATATAACCTTTGTTCGTTGGACTCGCTGGAATATATCGAATTTGGTGGACTACGGCGGACCTATGTGGGATTTTTTTTTGAATAAAGTGGTGAATTAGAGGAAGTGTGGAGTAGTCTTTATTTTCATTAAAGCATTTTTTTTTTAATTTACTGGATTAGTAATGGGGGTGTCTCATTGATACTCTATATTACTTAAGGTACCGTCACACATAACGATATCGTTAACGATATCGTTGCTTTTTGTGACGTAGCAACGATATCGATAAGGAAATCGTTATGTGTGACAGCGACCAACGATCAGGCCCCTGCTGGGAGATCGTTGGTCGCTGGGGAAAGTCCAGAACTTTATTTCGTCGCTGGATCGGCGTGTGACGCCGATCCAGCGATGTCTTAACTGGTAACCAGGGTAAACATCGGGTTACTAAGCACAGGGCCGGGCTTAGTAACCCGATGTTTACCCTGGTTACCCGCGTAAACGTTAAAAAAACAAACACTACATACTTACCTTCAGCTGTCTGTCCCCGGCGCTCTGCTTCTCTGCACTCCTCCTGCATCCTGTGTCAGCGCCGGCCAGCCGGAAAGCACAGCGGCCCTGCGCTTAGTAACCTGATGCTTACCCTGGTTACCGGGGACCTCGGGATCGTTGGTCGCTGGAGAGCTGTCTGTGTGACAGCTCTCCAGCGACCAAACAGCGACGCTGCAGCGATCGACATCGTTGTCTGTATCGCTGCAGCGTCGCTGAGTGTGAAGGTACCTTTACACTAAGACTAGATGCCAGCTGTGTTTTTGTACAATTCACAGCTGACATCAACCCCCAAACCAATTATCCTTATTTCCACTGCACCAGGACAACCGGGAAGAGCCAAGACGAAGCTTCAGATTTGGAGCATCTCATGTAAGGCACCTCTTCTGGGGTGGCTGCGGGCTGTGTTTTTTTTTTTTTTAGGTTGGGAAGGGCCCAATAACCATGGCCCTTCGCACCCGAATATCAGACCACAGCTGTCTGCTATACTTTTGCTGGTTTCAGAAAATGGCGGGACTCCATGCAGTTTTTTTTCATTTAATTATTTATTTATGTGGCTTAATAGAAGGCACTAGAAACTATCTAACTATCATATTTGCACATCAGTTAAACATCTGTAATTTCTGTCCTACATTCTATTCCGGTGTGTATCATACGGACGGTGCATGGGTTCTACACATGTACTCACGGACGGTCAACAGAAAACCACACAAATATTAAAAAGGAGTGTCTTGCGCGTATGGTTTTTTTTTTTTAAGCGGAACTGTGTTGGGGCCTAAAGAAGGAACCTTTGCTGAAGCTGACTCTGCTTGAAAGAGTTTATCGTCTTGAGGGTGTCACATCTCTATTGGCACAATCTTATGCCAAACCATTTAAGCCACCTTCCATAAACACTAAATGAAACAGAGAACTTTGCTTGTTTG
The DNA here is from genome assembly GCF_032444005.1 of Ranitomeya imitator. NCBI lineage: Eukaryota > Metazoa > Chordata > Amphibia > Anura > Dendrobatidae > Ranitomeya > Ranitomeya imitator. The sequence continues at coordinate 94,585,813 of NC_091283.1, forward strand.
TCTGCTATTTTTGACTGCAACTCCCTTCTAAATGGGGTGTAATCTAGACTTTCAGCCAGTTGCAGTTTTAGGACTTGTTCACGCTGTACCATCTTCTGCAAAATTTTCCACGGAACATACCACAAAATGTTAAAAAGATGCTCAGAAGAATGAACATGTTCATTTTTATGTAAAAATAGCTTCTTGTTCATATGATGATAATAATAATAATAATAATTTTATTTATATAGCGCCAACATATTCCGCAGCGCTTTACAAATTATAGAGGGGACTTGTACAGACAATAGACATTACAGTATAACAGAAATCACAGTTCAAAATAGATACCAAGAGGAATGAGGGCCCTGCTCGCAAGCTTACAAACTATGAGGAAAAGGGGAGACACGAGAGGTGGATGGTAACAATTGCTTTAGGTATTCGGACCAGCCATAGTGTAAGGCTCAGGTATTCATGTAAAGCTGCATGAACCAGTTAACTGCCTAAGTATGTAGCAGTACAGACACAGAGGGCTATTAACTGCATAAAGTGTATGAGAACATGATGCGAGGAACCCGATTGTTTTGTTTTTTTTGTTTTTTTTGAATGGGCCACACAGGGATAGTTAGGTTAATGCGTTGAGGCGGTAGGCCAATCTGAACAAATGAGTTTTTAGGGCACGCTTAAAACTGTGGGGATTTGGGATTAATCGTATTAACCTAGGTAGTGCATTCCAAAGAATCGGCGCCGCACGTGTAAAGTCTTGGAGACGGGAGTGGGAGGTTCTGATTATTGAGGATGCTAACCTGAGGTCATTAGCGGAGCGGAGGGCACGGGTAGGGTGGTAGACTGAGACCAGAGAGGAGATGTAGGGTGGTGCTGAGCCATGGAGTGCTTTGTGGATGAGGGTAGTAGTTTTGTACTGGATTCTTGAGTGGGTGGGTAACCAGTGTAATGACTGGCACAAGGTAGAGGCATCGGTGTAACGGTTGGTGAGGAATATGATCCTGGCTGCAGGATTCAGGACAGATTGGAGTGGGGAGAGTTTGGTAAGAGGGAGGCTGATTAATAGAGAGTTACAATAGTCCAGACAGGAATGAATAAGTGAGACAGTAAGAGTTTTTGCAGAGTCGAAAGTAAGAAAAGGGCGAAATGTTTTTGAGATGCAGATAAGAAAAGCGAGCCAGTGATCGGATGTGGGGGGTGAATGAAAGCTCAGAATCAAGTATGACCCCAAGGCAGCGGGCATATTGCTTTGGAGTAATGGTGGAACCACACATGGAGATGGCAATGTCAGGCAAAGGAAGGTTAATAGAGGGAGAAAACACGAGGAGTTCAGTTTTTGACAGGTTCAGTTTCAGATAGAGGGAGGACATGATGTTAGAGACAGCAGTAAGACAATCACTGGTGTTTACTAAAAAGGTCGGCGTGATAACAGGAGAACAAGTGTATAATTGGGTGTTGTCAGCATAGAGATGGTACTGGAAACCAAATCTACTGATTGTTTGTCCAATAGGGGCAGTATACAAAGAGAAGAGGAGGGGACCTAGGACTGATCCTTGTGGAACCCCAACAGTAAGGGGACGGTGAGAGGAGGAGGAACCAGCAAAAGATACAGTGAAGGATCAGTCAGAGAGATAGGAGGAGAACCAAGAGAGAACGGTGTCCTTGAGGCCGATGGAGCGGAGCATAGTGAGGAGGAGCTTATGATCCACAGTGTCGAATGCTGCGGAAAGATCCAAGACAATTAGCATGGAGTAGTGACCGTTAGACTTAGCTGTTAGTAGGTCATTAGAGACTTTAGTGAGGGCAGTTTCAGTAGAGTGTAAAGAGCGGAAACCAGACTGAAGAGGGTCAAGAAGAGAGTTATCTGAGAGATAGCGGGTAAGACGGGAGTGGATCAAGCTTTGGGGCTACTTTTAAATATTTCTGGTATCAAAAAGACCAAGTATTTAAAAAAGTAATCTACATTGTTCTGGCCTTTCCATAAGAAAACATTCATCACTTATAAGCAAGTCAATCGAAATCATAAAAAGAGGCCTGGGTATTTTGTTGCTAGTTTTTTTTTAAGCATTTTCACTAGTGTTTTTTTCATTGCTTAATGGAATTAAAAATAATCTGAAAGAATAGATGCATTAGTCAGTACAGGTTGGCGTCTACAGCATCCATTACATCTTAAAATAAAGACATGTTTTGTATGCTATTTTTTGTAACAGCCTGTCTGTATCCGATATGGGTGGAATTAATATGAGCAATAATTTCACAGCAAATCAGTAGAAGAATCCAAGACAAGTGGGCATCTGAATATGGATTTTGTAGCTGAATCGACACCCTACTACTTTCTGCTAAATTTAACGCCCCTGTGGACATGATACCCAGAAGCTTTAAATTTGAAGGTAAAAAAAATTGTAGTGCATGAACAAAACAATTAAAACTCATGAAGACTAATATTTTGCATGTAACCTATTACACCATGGAGAGTAGTTTTGCGCCTGTATGGCATGGTCATCCAAGCATGTGATACTACAATTCTTCTATATTGGTCACATTCGAGAAAATACGCGAACAGACTTTACATCCCCAATAAAATAAGATGGACGCCACAGGGTATCGAATGAGAGCAGAGCGTGATCCACATGATTATTTAAATGGACATTCTTAAGTTAGGAAATTATCCATTGGGTTGAGTATAACTTTCTGATTTTTGTGGGTTAAACTGCTGGGAATCCACTGATCTTGAGAACCAGCTCTGAAGAGCTCCGTGTGAATGGTCGATAATGCACGACTACTCTATTCATTCTTTGGGGGTTGCCGAAGATTAGCTGGGCGAAGCTCTTGGTTGTCTCCGGTTGTCCCAAAGAGAATGAAGGAGTGGCAATACACATGATTGACCACTGCTCCATTCACACAGGGCTTTTCAGAGCATTGGTTCTTGGAATCAATGGCAGTCCCAGTTGTAGGACTACCAGCGATCATGAAGTTATCTTTTATTTTATGAATAGGGGACAACTTCCAAATTTCAGAATACTCTTTTAGTGTGGGGCAACGTCTGTATTTATTAAGTTTGTTTTTATAAATACAGCAAACACTTTAATTTCTAGCTGTAAATTTAATTCCTCTCTGAAGTTCACTAACCTTAGGTCTGTAAAATAGTCTAATATTTTGTGAAACGTTGAAAATAGGAATAAGGATGCTGGCGGACTCCTGTGATGTTCCTATATAAATTTCTCTGTACAGTGCTGACATCAGTAGTTTATAATTAACCAAATTTTAATTAATGTAATAAAATTTGTTCCATCCAACAGAAAATGGCCACCTCTACCCCGGGCACTTGACAAGAGCACTTGTAGTGTTTTAATTGATTGCTAAGGGGATTTAGAATCTGTCTAAACAATGTTCAAGGAAAGACAGGAATGCTTTGTCTGAGATTATTTAGGTTCTCACTAGTATAAAGAGATTCTCACCAAAGTAAGAAATCATGAATTGTTAAGACAAGAATGAAGTTAAGTATTAATCCCTTTACTGCCAGAAAGGGCCTGTAACAAATCCAAGTCCATAGCCTGGGTATAAACCTGTGTTTGTGTAGCTTATATACAATTTACTGCTCTGAACATATTGATTTCAGTGGGTTAGAAAAAGGAATCCCCCAGCGTTTCTGTAAATGAGTGCCACTCGGGATAACGGTAATGAAGCATATGATTATTGCAAGATAAAGGAAAGAAAAAGTGTAAAATAGTAGAATGTTAAAAATATACATTTGCAACACAGATATCCAATAGTCTACAGTGTTTCCCCATTTTCCCACAAAATATTTTTCTGGTTTGTGTTTGAAATGTTCAGACCTCCATTCACACTTTCCTGAAGCTCGATGTATACACAGTCACACAGAGGTAATAGTAGAGTGGATAAAAACATACAATTGTAAAGAAAAGAAACTAATTGTGACTAGGAATAGAAATCCTTGTGTGTGTGCATGAGTGGAATTATTACTTTATTTGTATGTAATAATTTTTTTTGTTGCCCACTTGAGTCAAGGTGCAATACATCAATAATGTGTCCTTCAATCATTTCTAGAAATATTTTTAATACATGTTCATAGAGGTACTAGATAGCAATAGTTTTTTTTCTGTTTTTTTTTCTTCTACATTTACTGAAAAAACACCTGACGAAAACCATGTATCTATGTGTTTCTTATCTATCATCTATCTTTCTATTATGTTACCTATCTATCATCTATCTGTTACCTATATATCTACTGTACATATCTATCTATCCATCATCTAACTATCTATTATCTATCTAGTATCTATCCATCATCTATCCAGTATCTTTCTAGTACCTGTCTAGTATCTATCTATCTATCTATCTATCTATCTATCTATCTATCTATCTATCTATCTATCTATCTATCATTATCTAATATCTATGTATATCTCATTATCTATTGCTATCATCTGCTGTATCTACCATTTTCAAAACTATATGTTAGGAGTCGAGTTTCCTCTGCTGCACAGGGGGAATCTCGATCCGTGTCTGCTGCGGTCTCCCATTCTGCTTCGGCCGCAGTGGGCTCTGCTCAGCGGAGGCGTCGCTCCCAGCGTCTTGCTGGGACTGATTCTGTGCAAAGGGTTACTGCTGCCTTTTCTGGCTCTCCTGTTGTACCCTGCACTGATCTGCGGCGAGCGGGCTTCTCTGGGACTATGTCCTTATTTGCACACACTGAGCATGCCCAGGGCAAGATCTCCCGTTGGAGATCGAGGGTCACATGCTCAGGTACTGCAGCACATCCCATTGGTCCTTTTGGCAGGTCCTGAAAGGGCAAAACTTCTGTAGCTGTTTCCTGTGCTGCAGCTATATAAACTGCGCATGACCGCACGGCCATGCGCTAGTATTGTCTTGATATAATGTGTGTGTGTAGATGGATGTATGTCGATGGATGAAAGCTAAGTATCCCTCCCTAGTGTTGTTGACTGCTCGCGGATGATGGTAGCTATCTAGCGCCCGACTAGCCATCTGCACGTAACACACATCACAGCGTCCAGTTGCTGTGTCCGCCAGTACGGCGCCGTGCGCTTCCTCTGCGCTTTCCTTACCCAAGCCTGGGTGGTTAGTGGCGTCCGTCAGTGCGGCACCGCATGCACTCTCGTGCCTTTATATACTATTTAATAGTTTCCTTACACACCCAGTTGTGGTGTTGTGCCAGCAAGTGGTCTAATCGGACTTCAATCCTGAGTTGGGGTTGTGTTCGCTGACTTCTTGCTCGCGCTCTATGTGCGGTACTGTGACGCAACAGGATCGCTTCCTTCACACAGGGTGGAGTTAACCCATGTGTGTGTATTCTTATAGTACCGCCATATAGTCCGTCTTTACTAGCAGCAGGGTTTTTACCTGCATGGTGGACCTCGGACTGCGAACGCACCTGGTTCCATATCATCTTATACTTGGTGCGTTCCGCCAGTCCTTAACACTATACATCCATATTTATTTCATAGCTATCTACAGTACAGTACAGAGCAAAAGTTTAGACATACCTTCTCATTTAAAGATTTTTCTGTATTTTCATGACTATGAAAATTGTACATTCACAGTGAAGGCATCAAAACTATGAATTAACACATGTGGAATTATATACTTAACAAAAAAGTGTGAAACAACTGGAAATATGTCTTATATTCTAGGTTCTTCAAAGTAGCCACCTTTTGTTTTGATGACTGCTTTGCACATTCTTGGCATTCTCTGGATGAGCTTCAAGAGGTAGTCACCGGGAATGGTCTTCCAACAATCTTGAAGGAGTTGGCCCTTTTGTCTTCACTCTGCGGTCCAGCTCACCCCAAACCATCTCGATTGGGTTCAGGTCTGGTGACTGTGGAGGCCAGGTCATCTGGCGTAGCACCCCATCACTCTCCTTCTTGGTCAAATAGCCCTTACACAGCCTGGAGGTGTGTTTGGGGTCATTGTCCTGTTGAAAAATAAATAATGGTCCAACTAAACGCAAACCGGATGGAATAGCATACTGCTGCAAGATGCTGTGGTAGCCATGCTGGTTCAGTATGCCTTCAATTTTGAATAAATCCCCAACAGTGTCACCAGCAAAACACCCCCACACCATCACACCTCCTCCATGCTTCACGGTGGGAACCAGGCATGTAGAGTCCATCCGTTCACCTTTTCTGTGTCCCACAAAGACACGGTGGTTGGAACCAAAGATCTCAAATTTGGACTCATCAGACCAAAGCACAGATTTCCACTGGTCTAATGTCCATTCCTTGTGTTCTTTAGCCCAAACAAGTATCTTCTGCTTGTTGCCTGTCCTTAGCAGTGGTTTCCTAGCAGCTATTTTACCATGAAGGCCTGCTGCACAAAGTCTCCTCTTAACAGTTGTTTTAGAGATGTGTCTGCTGCTAGAACTCTGTGTGGCATTGACCTGGTCTCTAATCTGAGCTGCTGTTAACCTGTGATTTCTGAGGCTGGTGACTTGGATAAACTTATCCTCAGAAGCAGAGGTGACTTTTGGTCTTCCTTTCCTAGGGCGGTCCTCATGTGTGCCAGTTTCTTTGTAGCGCTTGATGGTTTTTGCAACTGCACTTGGGGACACTTTCAAAGTTTTCCCAATTTTTCGGACTGACTGACCTTCATTTCTTAAATAATGATGGCCACTCGTTTTTCTTTACTTAGCTGCTTTTTTCTTGCCATAATACAAATTCTAACGGTCTATTCAGTAGGACTATCAGCTGTGTATCCACCAGACTTCTGCACAACACAACTGATGGTCCTAACCCCATTTATAAGGCAAGAAATCCCACTTATTAAACCTGACAGGGCACACCTGTGAAGTGAAAACCATTCCCGGTGACTATCTCTTGAAGCTCATCAAGAGAATGCCAAGAGTGTGCAAAGCAGTCATCAAAGCAAAAGGTGGCTACTTTGAAGAACCTAGAATATAAGACATAATTTCAGTTGTTTCACTTTTTTGTTAATTATATAATTCCACATGTGTTAATTCATAGTTTTGATGCCTTCAGTGTGAATTTACAATTTTCATAGTCATGAAAATACAGAAAAATCTTTAAATGAGAAGGTGTGTCCAAACTTTTGCTCTGTACTCTATCTCTATCCTGTCTTCTGTCTGTCTATTCTGTATATCTGCCCATCTCTTACATCTTTCTATCCTTCCATATTTATTATCTATCTGCTGCAATTATCTTTCTACCGATCAGTTTCATAACCATTCATCCATCCATAACTATCATGTATCATATCTGTATCATATCTATCTGTATCTATATCATTCTTTATATTTTGCCCACAATCCCGTGTAGTTAGTTGAAAAATCTTAAGAAAATTCCTCTTCGAAGGCAAACATTCAGAATTTGCATAAATAAAACCGAAAAGCTCTTCCAGAAAACAAATGTATTCTTATCCTAAGACGTGTATCAATATCTGATACAAATCTCCTAGAAATGAGCAATTAGTGTAAGAGTCTTGCCGAGAAGTCGTTTCTGCTTCTTTCTACAGAAGAGTCGTGTTGAATAAATGTTTACTTTGTAAGAGAACACAATTTTTAAAACATTTGTTTTGCGACAATAAATCTGTCTTCAGTTACAGACTGCACAATTCCAAGTAAGTTGGATAAATAATGAGTACTCAAGATACCTATTACTTTTCTGACATTGTGGCAGAGTGCCATTAACAGAACTCGATATTCTCAAACTCCTAAATGTATTTTCAATGCCTGATTTATTTTCCCTGCAGAAAAAATATGATCCTGTAGCACAAGCGTGCAGTCTTCCTCCATGTAACTTCCCAGACACAAAAGCCAAAACCTTTTTTTTTTTTTTTTCTTTTCTCCCCAGTTAGAATATTTTATCTGTTCGATTAATGAAAATACAAGGCGGCTTCAAGGGCATCTTTACCTCAATGGGACACAAATGGCTTTATTTTTTTTTTTTTTCATACAAAGTGCATGTTGTGCTGGTGCCTGGTAATCAGATGTTGAAACTGAGCCCCTCTCTATCTCTTTCCCATGACTCTTTGACCCCGTATTAACTGTTAGTAATTTGGTAGTCAGCGTTGAGGGGGAGGGTGTAAAACAGAAGGCTGCTAAGCTTAAATGAGTATGTAAAAAAAAAAATGCTGAAAATGGAATTTGTGTATGAATATTATATCATCGTTACGATGGTATTTCGGTTGGGAACTCGCCATTCCACATACTGTGTGCTACATAATAATAAAGTATCATTTATTAAGTGAACATATTTATTGTATATATAAAAATATTATATGAATATTTCCAATTGTATAAATCAGATGATTATTTGTACTTAGTTTAAAGACTGAATTTGGTGTATATAATTAAATGAGAAAAATATTAGACACATTTTTTTTTTACATATTCTGCACAACACCACCTGTATACTTAAAGGGGTTGTCCAGTCTTTTTGGGAAAGTGAGCAGTCGCTGTATGTGACTTCGGACTTCTGAAAGCTAACAACACGCACACTGTCAGGATTCTGCAGCTAGGCTAGGGGGCCTTGTTATATATAGCGCCATTAATTCAGCCCCACTTTACAGACATCATGGTCACTGTCCCCATTGTTGCTCACAATGTAAATTTCCTATCGGTACGTCTTTGGAGTGTAGGAGGAAGCTGGAGGAACCCCTTGCAAATGTTGTCACCGGATCCCAGTGCTGCCAGGCTGCAGTGCTAACTACTGAGCCACCGTGCTGCGATTTTAATACTTCTGGCCACGTTTTGACTAGTTAGCCTCGCTCACTTCATTAGAGGTCCATGTATTCTGGAAGATTATCAAGAATGAGCCTTTCTAACATGCCATGCACATGATGTGTTTTTCTGGAGGATTCCGCCCAGAATTTGTCTAAAAAAAGGTGCCACAAAAGTACCTAATTAAATATACACTGTTCAAAAAAATAAAGGGAACACTTAAACAACAGAATATAGCTCCAAGTAAATCAAACTTCTGTGAAATCAAACTGTCCACTTAGGAAGCAACACTGTTTGTCAATCAATTTCACATGCTGTTGTGCAAATGGAATAGACAACAGATGGAAATTATTGGCAATTATCAAGACACCCTCAATAAAGGAGTGGTTCTGCAGGTGGGGACCACAGACCACTTCTCAGTACCAATGCTTTCTGGCTGATATTTTGGTCACTTTTGAACGTTGGTTGTGCTTTCACTCTCGTGGTAGCATGAGACGGACTCTACAACCCACACAAGTGGCTCAGGTAGTGCAGCTCATCTAGGATGTTGTGCAGGATAGTTTGTGGATTTAGGCCGCATTGCCTCAATAATACAGATTGTGGCAGCGCGGACTAAATCCTCAAACTATCCTGCACAACGTGTCTGAGAAGCTCGCGTGGGCGGCCAGTGGATCTGCAGCTTTTGATACGCACATGCTTTTGCTCTACACCATCAGTTAAGCAGCTCCCTGTTAAAAAAAAAACACATTTAATCTGAGGATAAGACTCTATATGCTCTTTTTGTCTCCCTAATTTACTAGCTCATCCAGGATGGTATATTAATGTGAGCTGTGGCAAGAAGGTTTGCAGTCTCTGCAAGTGTAGTGTACAGAGGCTGGAGGCGCTACCAGGAGAGAGGCCAGTTCACCAGGAGACGTGGAGGGGGCCGTAAGAGGACAAGAACCTAGCAGCAGGACCACTACGTCAGCCTTTGTGCAAGAAGGAACAGGAGGAGCACTGCCAAAGCCTTGCAAAATGACCTCTAGCAGGCAACAAATGCGCATGTATCTGCAGATGTGGGTTGTGCTCACAGCCCAACACCATGCAGAACGAATGGCATTTGCTACAGAACACCAGGATTGGCAAATTCGCCACTGGTGCCCTGTGCTTTTCACAGACGAAAGCAGGTTCACACTGAGCACATGTGACAGACGTGACAGATACTGAAGATGCCGTAGAGAGCGATCTGCTGCCTGCAACATCCTTCAGCTTGACCGGTTTGGCAGTGGGTCAGTAATGGTGTGGGGTGGCATTTCTTTGGAGGGCTGCACAGCCCTCTATGTGCTCGCCAGAGGTAGCCTGACTGCCATTAGGTACCGAGATGAGATCCTCAGATCCCTTGTGAGCCCATGTGCTGGTGCGGTTGGCCCTGGGTTCCTCCTAAGGCAGGACAATGCCAGACCTCATGTGGCTGGAGTGTGTCAGCAGTTCCTGCAAAATGAAGGCATTGAAGCTATGGGCTGGCCCGCCCGTTCCCCAGACCTGAATCTGATTGAGCACATCTGGGACATCAGGTCTCGCACCATCCACCAATGTCACGTCACACCACAGACTGTCCAGGAGTTGGCGGATGCTTTAGTCCAGGTCTGGGAGGAGATCCCTCAGGAGACCATCCGCCGGCTCATCAGGAGCATGCCCAGGTGTTGTAGGGTGGTCAGAGGCACGTGGAGGCCACATACACTACTGAGCATAATTTCCTTTTCTTGAGGCATTTACACTGAAGTTGGATCAGCATGTAGCTTCATTTTCCACTTTGATTTTGAGCATCATTGCAGCTCCAGACCTCCGTTGGATATTAGTTGTGATTTACGTTGATAAGTTTTAGGTTTTATTGTTCTCAGCACATTCCACTATGTAATGAATAAAGATTAACAACTGGAATATTTCCATCAGTGATATCTAGGATGTGGGATTTTAGTGTTCCCTTTATTTTTTTCAGCAGTGTTTCAAATAAACAGTATGTTTATGTCAAAGCGACATTGCTGTGCACATGATGTGTCTTATGTCACTTCTTTTAACTGCTTCAGGGTTCGGAAACTTGGAAGAGCGTTAAAAGAAGTGTCATGGTCATTCCAAGTGGAAGATGCCCGCTCTCTATACTTGCAAGTGTAGAGTAAGAGATTGCGGTGGCAGAGCTGCCAACATAAGGATGGCAAAGCTGCCAGCGAAGCCATGTTAGGAAAACGACTCCCAGGCTTTTTTTAAGCGGCTTCACCTGGAAAAACTCAGTGACTGTGCTGGCGTCTAAATGATACCACATGCAGACAGCCTAAGCAGGCGGATGATCACCCGACAAATGAGCAATCGAACGGTTTGATGGGTGAAATAATCTTTTGTGCTGCACAAAAGATCATCGTTCTTGGCAGTGTATAGCCCGTGTAAACATGAGCTGCGCAGCCAGGAACAATGATTGATCCATTACTGATCGTTCAGGATGCATCTGACGAGCGGTCCGTCTGTGTAAACCGGGTATTAAATATCCACCGATCAGCAAACAAAGAGCCGGCAGTTTAGTGATGCCGGTTGGTTCGTGTTAAGACAGCCTTACTTAAAAGTTGTTTTGTGACCTGAGGATTGTAGACGTTGGTGTGAAGAATTTAGAGACTGGTCAAATTCAATTTTACATAAAAAGCTAAAAACATCACTGGCAAAAAGTGTATAGAAAAGCGGTGAAAACGGCTTCTATATTTATGGTTGCTATTCTGCTACAGCTTTATGCCCTTATTTTTATATTTATTGCCAAATAGTCTAGCTGATTGAATTAAAGGGTCCGTCGCTAAGGTAGACCTGGGATTTACGTGACCGATCACAATTTAGGAGTATTAGTATATCCAGTGGCTAGAAAGCCATGAGTTCTCCTTTTTCCATTTTTTAACAGTTGCATGTAGTTTTACTGTAATGTTTGTTTCCGAGAAGCAAGATTGCGACTGATACGACAGACGTTATAACTCCCATAAAGAATGATGCATTTGTTTTCTTAGAGTACTGGATGGCAAATTGGTTTAATTATGAAGCAATATATCCCCTGCTCGTGTATCACTATTCCAATTAAAGGGTCTCGGAGAGCTGGGTGATCACCCCTTAAATAGGTGTAATGTTCATGTGTCTACACATTATGAGGAAGGGATGACAGTATTATTATGTTCTTGGTCTGACATTTGCACCTCGTATAATAGACGTTTTTCTCATATCACATAAACATTGTGTTACCATAGTATAATATCCTCATTAATCAGCGGCAGTAAACCATCCGGGTCCCCGGTAGCTGATATAATCCTCGTGGTTGCAAATGCTCAGGTTACATCCTTCAGTTGTATAATTATTATTTAATGAATCTGATCTGTCAGGATTTAATCTACGCCGCTGAACAGATTAACAGAAGAACTGTCAGATTTTGGCTACTGGTGACCCGCTTTGTGGAGAGGCTGTCACTTGTACGTGGTTTATTCCCATTTAATTAAGAGACTTTGGATCTGTGAAGGGAATGAAGCTTTGTTTGGCCCAGACCTATTTATTTATTCTGAAGGGAGCTACTGCATAAGGATAGTCGCTAATTGGCAAACACTGACATCAAGCCTTTTTCACCGTGAAGACTATTTATCAAAGTGATCACCTATCTGCTGTGCTATGCATAAGTATATCCTCATACAGAGAACGACTCTGCTCCTTTGGGGAAGATGCCGATCATGGATATTAATTACTTACAGTACTTCATCCAGTTCTTAATACATATTACTAGCCTCCTTAGTATATTATCGAGCAGTATGGTTACATTGTGTCCACTTCCTAAACATACTGCACTAGGGTATGATCATGGATGGAAAAGGGCAAAGATTGCTTCTTTATGATGCTTCTCTAAAATGTTATCTTGTGCACAATGCCCTATTCATGGTCTGCATCATTCGTGGTCTGCATCATTCATGGTCTGCATCATTCGTGGTCTGCATCATTCATGGTCTGCATCATTCATGGTCTGCATCATTCATGGTCTGCATCATTCATGGTCTGCATCTCCCTCTTTTTTGTCTCCCCAGCAGCATCACCTCATAGAAACACTTCATTATGGTGCCTAAGGGTTCCTAATATGAACCAGTAGGATTTAATGGGCCGCTCTACATGTCTATGCTCATGGCTTTGCCTTTTATATGAGACAATTGGCAATTTTCATACACCGCATATAGCAAAGGTTTGCAGAGAGACTAGCAACTTTTCAGAAAAAGCTGTTGAGAGTCATAACATCATATCTGGCCATTATATGTCTTGTTTCATGCATAGTTCACCAGTTTTCTTTCCCATTTTTAATTTTCAGTTCTCTCTGAGCTGGTGGGTGGAAACTAGGTGCCATGATGACTCCACAGAGATGGATTAGTGCTCTTTAGGCTATGTGCACACGTCCGGAATTGCCGCGGAAATTTCAGTTGACATTCCGGAACTCCCTGCCGCGGGAAAAATGCATGCAGAATTGGCCTGCGTTTTCCCACTAAACATGCGTAATTAGCTTGCACAATGCTAGCATCTTCCAAGCAATCTGTAGCATCGCTTGGAAAACTGATTGACAGGTTGGTCACACTTGTCAAACATAGTGTCTGACAAGTGTGACCAACTTTTTACTATTGATACTGCCTATGCAGCATCAATAGTAAAAAGATCTAATGTTAAAAATAATGAAAAAAATAAAAAATCGTGATATTCTCACCTTCCGGCAGCCCCCGCATGCTTCCCGCACCTCGCAATGCTCCCAGCAACTCCCGTTCCTAATAATGCATAGCGGCAATGACCCCAGATGACTTAGTGGTCTCGTGAGACCGCTACGTCATCACAGGTCATTGCCGCAATGCATTATTGGGAACGGAAGTATCGCGAGGAGCGGGAAGACTGCCGGGGACGCCGGAAGGTGAGAATATCATGATTTTTTATTTTAATTATTTTTTTTTAACAATTACATGGTTCCCAGGGCCTGGAGGAGAGTCTGCTGGGTACCAACCGCACATGATCCTCTTACTTCCTACATGGTGGGCATAGCCACATGCAAAAAGTAAGCAGATCAATGCATTCTTATGTTTGCGGAATCCCCGCGATTCCGCACATAGAATGAACATGCTGCATTTTTTTTCCCGGAATGCGATTGCGACGCAGAAATAAAATGCAACATGTGCACAAAAAATGCGGATTGCATTCTAATAAATATGATGCTTAAAGTATGCGTTTTTTTTTCGGTTTTATTGTGTTTTTATAGCCAAAAATGTGAAAATTCCTTAACGTGTGCACATAGCCTTACTCTGCTGTATGCAGTCAGAAGAAGTAAGACACATGGAAGACCTTATGGCTATGTGCACACGTTCATGAAAATGTGCAGAATTTTCCTGAACAAAACTAGACTTTTTCTGCAGGAAATCCGCATGCGTTTTTTTCGCGCTTTTTTTTGTGTAGAGCGATATAGAGTTTTTTTTTTTTTTTTAATCAAAGTGGATAATTAGGCAGAGGAAAAGGTAAGATGTAGCTCTTAAAGGGGTTGTCCACCACTCTGATAACCCTTCCTTAGGTACTATCATCCCCCATATAAAATAAAAACAGCCTGTACTCCCGTCCTGTGTCTGCACCATTCCAGAAATGTCAGCAACAGGTCTACCATGGCTAGCATGACATTGCTATGTCACATGAGCCCTGCAGCCAATCATCGTGAGCTAATGGTCTACTTCACTCTAACATCCTTAAAAAGAAAAATACATTCTAAATCTATAAATCTTCAGCAGAGCGAGTGTGAGCGAGCTGAGTGTGGCCTGAGCGTAAGTGTGGACGGCGGTAAGTGTGACTTGTGATTCAGTGAAGAGGTATTTGGAAAGCCTTTAACAAATACCTGTGTGAATTGGTGTGAGTTGCTGAATTGGGAGTAGCTATATTCATAAGGGTTAACTTAGGGTGGGGGCTCATAGTTAAGGGTTTATAAGGGGCAGCTGTTTGGGGCTCAAGTCCTTTTTGGAAGTGCATTTGAACAGCAAGGTTGATTGCTGTTGAGGGGAACTAGAAATAAAAAAAAATAAAAAAAAAATCTATAAATCTTCAGCAGAGCGAGTGTGAGCGAGCTGAGTGTGACCTGAGTGTAAGTGTGGACGGCGGTAAGTGTGACTTGTGATTCAGTGACTTTGGAGTCAGGGAGTTTCCAAGGGAGGAATTACTGAATTGCTGTCTGATTTTTATTAATACTTTGTATTTATTTTTATTTTTTTTATTGAACTGTTCTGTCTGGTGCAATCCCCATTAGGAAATGTGCTCCACGATTGTTAATGCCATCCAGTGCACATCTTGCCACATGTATGCAATCCTTGAGCAGCCGATCGAGGGTGCATACTGCTGTGCGAGATGTGAGCACGTTGTGCATTTGGAAACCCAGATTCTGACTCTAAATGTGCAGCTGGCAACACTGAGATCCATAGACAATATGGAGAGGAGTCTTCTGCTCACGGAGCAGACGCTCAATGGGACAGATGAGGGGGGGGATGGTAGGATGGAGCTGCAGGACAATGAAGTAGCAAGCTGGGTGACAGTTAGGAAGCGGGGTAGAGGGAAGAGTGCCAGGGAGGCTAGTCCTGATCTGGAACACCCCAATAAGTTTGCCAAGTTGGCAGATGAGGGGGGTGCCAGTACAGGGGTAGCACTGCTGCAGCCAGGCATGTCCTCTGAAAGCCGGAGGAGTGACTGCTCCAGTAAGGAGGGAAATAGGAGAGCAGGGCAGGCCAGACAGGTGCTGGTAGTGGGCGACTCAATTATTAGGGGAACAGATAGGGCAATCTGTCACAAAGACAGGGATCGTCGAACGGTGTGCTGCCTACCTGGCGCTCGAGTCCGACACATCGCTGATCGGGTGGACAGATTATTGGGAGGGGCTGGTGAGGACCCAGCGGTCATGGTGCACATTGGCACTAATGACAAAGTTAAAGGTAGGTGGAAGGTCCTTAAAGATGATTTCAGGGAATTAGGCTGCAAGCTGAAAGCAAGGACCTCCAACGTGGTATTTTCCGAAATACTGCCGGTACTACGTGCCACGCCAGAGAGGCAACGGGAGATAAGGGAGGTTAATAAGTGGCTCAAGAATTGGTGTAGGAAGGAGGGGTTTGGGTTCCTGCAGAACTGGGCCGACTTCTCACTTGGCTACAGGCTCTACGCTAGGGACGGGCTGCACCTCAATGGGGAGGGTGCAGCTGTGCTGGGGGAGAGAATGGCTAGAAGGTTGGAGGAGTGTTTAAACTAGGAATTGGGGGGAGGGTATTCATTTTGTAGGAGGGGAAGATAGTGCAGACAGAGACCTGGGCACAAATAAGGAAGTTGGGGGTGGCGGTGGCATGGGGGGTGGGGTTAGAACAGTTAATAATTTAAGAAATAGAAGTACAGAGAGGAACATAAAGTGCATGTATACTAATGCCAGAAGCCTCGCCAACAAAATGGACGAATTAGAACTAATGTTGTTGGAGCATAATTATGACATGGTGGGGATATCTGAAACGTGGCTGGATGAGAGCCATGACTGGGCTGTTAACTTGCAGGGCTATAGCCTGTTCAGAAATGACCGTACAGATAAGCGAGGGGGAGGGGTGTGTCTATGTAAAATCATCCTTAAAACCCATCCTGCGCGATAATATAGGTGAATTTAATGAAAATGTAGAATCCCTGTGGGTGGAGATAAGGGGAGGGGGAAAAAATAATAAATTACTGATAGGGGTTTGTTATAAATCTCCAAAAATAATGGAAGCAATGGAGAATATCCTCGTAAAGCAAATAGATGAAGCTGCGACTCAAGGAGAAGTCATTATTATGGGGGACTTCAACTACCCTGAAATAGATTGGGGAACAGAAACCTGCAGTTCCAGCAAAGGTAATCGGTTTTTGACAATTATGAGAGACAATTACCTTTCACAACTGGTTCAGGACCCAACAAGAAGGGGGGCACTGCTAGACCTAATATTAACCAACAGGCCAGACCGCATATCAAATATAAGGGTTGGGGGTCACTTAGGAAATAGCGATCACAAAATAATAAGTGTTCATGTATCCTTTAAAAAGATGTGTAGTAGAGGGGTTACAAGGACACTAAACTTCAGGAGGGCAAATTTCCAACGGATGAGAGAGGATCTTGGTGCAATTAACTGGGACGATATCCTGAGACATAAAAATACACAGAGAAAATGGGAGACGTTTATTAGCATCCTGGATAGGACCTGTGCACAGTATATACCGTATGGGAATAAACATACTAGAAATAGGAGGAAACCAATATGGCTAAATAGAGCTGTAAGGGGCGCAATAAGTGACAAAAAGAAAGCATTTAGAGAATTAAAGGAAGTAGGTAGTGATGAGGCATTAAATAAATACAGAAAATTAAATAAATTCTGTAAAAAGCAAATCAAGGCAGCAAAGATTGAGACAGAGAGACTCATTGCCAGAGAGAGTAAAAATAATCCTAAAATATTCTATAACTACATAAATAGTAAGAAACTAAAAAATGATAGTGTTGGCCCCCTTTAAAAATAGTCTGGGTGAGATGGTGGATGAGGATGGGGAAAAAGCCAATATGCTAAATGACTTTTTTTCATCAGTATTTACACAAGAAAATCCCATGGCAGACAAAATGTCTAGTGATAAAAATTCCCAATTAAATGTCACCTGCTTAACCCAGCAGGAAGTGCGGCGGCGTCTAAAAATCACTAAAATTGACAAATCTCCGGGCCCGGATGGGATACACCCTCGAGTACTGCAGGAATTAAGTACAGTCATTGATAGACCATTATTTTTAATCTTTAAAGTCTCCATAATAACAGGGTCTGTGCCACAGGACTGGCATATAGCAAATGTGGTGCCAATATTCAAAAAGGGGACAAAAACTGAACTCGGAAATTATAGGCCAGTAAGCTTAACCTCTACTGTGGGTAAAATCCTGGAGGGCATTCTAAGGGACGCTATACTGGAGTATCTGAAGAGGAATAACCTCATGACCCAGTATCAGCATGGGTTTACTAGGGACCGTTCATGTCAGACTAATTTGATCAGTTTCTATGAAGAGGTATGTTCCGGATTGGACCAAGGGAACCCAGTGGATGTAGTGTATATGGACTTTTCAAAAGCTTTTGATACGGTGCCACACAAAGGTTGATACATAAAATGAGAATAATGGGGATAGGGGAAAATATGTGCAAGTGGGTTGAGAGCTGGCTCAGGGATAGGAAACAAAGGGTGGTTATTAATGGAGCACACTCGGACTGGGTAGCGGTTAGCAGTGGGGTACCACAGGGGTCAGTATTGGGCCCTCTTCTTTTTAACATATTTATTAATGACCTTGTAGGGGGCATTCAGAGTAGAATTTCAATATTTGCAGATGACACTAAACTCTGCAGGGTAATCAATACAGAGGAGGACAATTTTATATTACAGGATGATTTATGTAAACTAGAAGCTTGGGCTGATAAATGGCAAATGAGCTTTAATGGGGATAAATGTAAGGTCATGCACTTGGGTAGAAGTAATAAGATGTATAATTATGTGCTTAATTCTAAAACTCTGGGCAAAACAGTCAATGAAAAAGACCTGGGTGTATGGGTGGATGACAAACTTAAATTCAGTGGCCAGTGTCAGGCAGCTGCTACAAAGGCAAATAAAATAATGGGATGCATTAAAAGAGGCATAGATGCTCATGAGGAGAATATAATTTTACCTCTATACAAGTCACTAGTTCGACCACACTTAGAATACTGTGCACAGTTCTGGTCTCCGGTGTTTAAGAAAGACATAGCTGAACTAGAGCGGGTGCAGAGAAGAGCAACCAAGGTTATTAGATGACTGGGGGGTCTGCAATACCAAGATAGGTTATTACACTTGGGGCTATTTAGTTTGGAAAAACGAAGACTAAGGGGTGATCTTATTTTAATGTATAAATATATGAGGGGACAGTACAAAGACCTTTCTGATGATCTTTTTAATCATAGACCTGAAACAGGGACAAGGGGGCATCCTCTGCGGTTGGAGGAAAAAAGGTTTAAGCATAATAACAGACGCGGATTCTTTACTGTAAGAGCAGTGAGACTATGGAACTCTCTGCCGTATGATGTTGTAATGAGTGATTCATTACTTAAATTTAAGAGGGGACTGGATACCTTTCTGGAAAAGTATAATGTTACAGGGTATATACACTAGATTCCTTGATAGGGCGTTGATCCAGGGAACTAGTCTGATTGCCGTATGTGGAGTCGGGAAGGAATTTTTTTCCCCAATGTGGAGCTTACTCTTTGCCACATGGGTTTTTTTTGCCTTCCTCTGGATCAACATGTTAGGGCATGTTAGGTTAGGCTATGGGTTGAACTAGATGGACATATAGTCTTCCTTCAACCTTAATAACTATGTAACTATGTAAAGAAGTGAGAACCTCTGCTGCTGCTCTCTCATTTCCTCCAGAGGTCAATTTAATCCGAAATAAGTGAGAGCAAAGCCGCCCTTTTATGACTGCTGATTGGCTGCAGAGCTCATGTTACATAACAATGTCATGCAAGACCCAGCGCCGATATTGTTTGAATGGTGCCAGCATCGGAGGGGAGTACAGGCTAGTTCTATTTTCCATGGGGGAATATAGTACTTGAGAAGGGATTGTGTGAGTAGCGGACAACCCCTTTTGTTAAGAAGAATGCAGATTTATCTTATTAGATATATCTAATATATAATTGCCTAGAATACTACTTC
This sequence comes from Ranitomeya imitator, assembly GCF_032444005.1. NCBI lineage: Eukaryota > Metazoa > Chordata > Amphibia > Anura > Dendrobatidae > Ranitomeya > Ranitomeya imitator. The sequence goes on from NC_091283.1 coordinate 94,605,272, forward strand.
CTGCAATTTGTGCCAACTTCCTGTCCGGAGCTAATGTCCGGAGCTAATGTCCGGAGCTAATGTCCGGAGCTAATGTCCGGAGCTAATGTCCGGAGCTAATGTCCGGAGCTAATGTCCGGAGATAAGTGACGTCAACAGTGTCCAGTGTCTGATTGGTTGCCGCCTGCTGCGAGCGACCAATCAGAAACGTGCCGTACTGTGACACACTCCGCCCGCCATTTTGGTGTGATTTTTGAATTTTTACCTCACAGCAAGTTTCTACTGCGTGGAGGCGGGCCCAGTGACGTTGCTCTTCAAGCTCCTGACGAATTTCGTCAAAAAAAAATGATAATACCATTTACCAAAACTATATATATTTAGTTGTGAAGTGGTTCAGTGACATTTTCACACCAATTTTGAACTTTTGTTTGGTGTTTTCTCCATATACTGCCTATTATTCACTGACTTATACTGAGAGACTGCCGTTTATTAACCTCTTCTTTGCCACATTGGGTATATTGCTCTATTATTTGCCACATAAGGACATTGTCCATTATTGCCCAGCAATTTCTTAAATAACAAGAATTGTCAAGAGCTGGTAAGTGCAGCCATTTTTTGTTCTTTCTTACTATTATTTATTAATTGTATTATTCTTACATTTGAATAAATAAAGTATATATGGATTCTAGACTCCCGATTCTTTAGAATCGGGCTGCCATCTAGTTAATTTATAATACACTGTGTGCAGAATTATTAGGCATGTTGTATTGTAGAGGATTATTTTAATTATTGATCAACAACTATGTTCTCAATCAACCCAAAAGACTCATAAATATCAAAGCTTAATATTTTTGGAAGTTGGAGTGGGTGTTTTTTTTTATTTTCACCAGGTAAACCAATATAACTGCACAAAATTTAGAAATAAACATTTCTGACATGCAAAAACAAACCCCCCAAAATTAGTGACCAATATAGCCTCCTTTCTTTGATGATGACACAACAGCCTTCCATCCATAGATTCTGTCAGTTGCTTGATCTATTTACGACCAACATTGTGTGCAGCAGCCACCACAGCCTCCCAGACACTGTTCCGAGAGGTGTACTGTTTTCCCTCCCTGTAGATCTCACATTTTATGAGAGACCACAGGTTCTCTATGGGGTTCAGATCAGGTGAACAAGGGGGCCATGTCATTAATTTTTCCTCTTTGAGACCTTTATTGGCCAGCCACGCTGTGGAGTAGTTGGAGGCATGTGATGGAGCATTGTCCTGCATGAAAATCATGTTTTTCTTGAACGGTACCGACTTCTTCCTGTACCACTGCTTGAAGAAGTTGTCTTCCAGAAACTGGCAGTAGGTCTGGGAGTTGAGCTTCACTCCATCCTCAACTCGAAAAGGTCCCACAAGATCATCTTTGATGATACCAGCCCATACCAGTACCCCACCTCCACCTTGCTGGCGTCTGGTTCCGAGTGGAGCTCTCTGCCCTTTACTGATCCAACCTCTGGCCCATCCATCTAGCCCATCAAGAGTCACTCTCATTTCATCAGTCCATAAAACCTTTGAAAAGTTAGGGTATGTGCACACGTCAGGATTTCTTGCAGAAATTTTCCTGACAAAAACCGGACATTTCTGCCAGAAATCCGCATGCGTTTTTTGACTCGCTTTCTGTGCGTTTTTGGTGTGTTTTTTCCCAAATGCATAGAATTGCGGCAAAAACGCAGAAAATCCGCAAAAATAATGAACATGCTCATTTTTTTACCGCAATGCGTTTTTTTTCACGGAAAAAAACGCATCCATGTGCATAAAATATGCAGAATGCATTCTAAATGATAGAATGCATAATGTATGCGTTTTTAATGAGTTTTTATAGCGTTTTTAGCGCGAAAAAACCTGAACGTGTGCACATGGCCTGAGTCTTAAGACATTTCTTGGCCCAGTCTTTTTGTTTTATCTTATGCTTCTTGTTCAAAGGTGGTCATTTTTCAGCCTTCCGTACCTTGGCCATGTCCCTAAGTGTTGCACACGTTGTGCTTTTTGTTACTCCAGTAACGTTGCAGCTCTGAAATATGGCAAAACTGGTGCAAATGGCATCTTGGCAGCTTCACGCTTGATTTTCCTCAATTCATTGCCAGTTATTTTGCGCCTTTTTTGCCCAACACGCTTCTTGCGACCCAGTTGGCTATTTGCCATGACATGCTTGATTGGTGATCACGCTCGAAAAGTTTGGCAATTTCAAGACTGCTGCATCTCTCTGCAAGACATCTCACAATTTTGGACTTTTTAGAGCCCGTCAAATCTCTCTTCTGACCCATTTTGCCAAAGGAAAGGAAGTTGCCTAATAATTAAGCACACCTTATATAGGGTTTTGATGTCATTTGACAACACCCCTCCTCATTATAGAGATGTACATCACCTGATTTACTTAATTGGTAGTTGGCTCTCAAGCCTGAACAGTTTAGAGTAGGACAACATGTATAAAAAGTATCATGTGATCAAAATACAACTTGCCTAATAATTCTGCACACAGTGTATATATTTTTATGATTTATACAAGATTTCTTGAATTGATAGTAACTTTGCAAGTTAAAACCATAGGTGTTCCAATACCTGTATATTCTGCCTGTACTAAAAATCAAATGAAACTGGTCATCTGATCTACACAAACTATCTCCTATTCTAGTGATAGGTAGTTGCCTTCCGTCTGCATACATTTGCAGGATATTATGGGATGCCTTGTTCTGCTGACGTGTATTGGCCACAGATTGTCCATTAACAGGGGTGGACATTAGTGATAAGAAAGTGTGCTCGTTACTTGAGTTCTCCGAGCATGCTCGGGTGCTCGTAGATTGTGTCCCCGCAGCTGCATGATTTGCGGCTGTTAGACAGCATGAACACATCCATGGATTGCCTGTTTGTTAGGGAATCCCCACATGTATTCAGGCTGTCTGGCAGCCGCAAATCTTGCAGCTGCGGGGACACAAACATAATATACGAGGACGCCCAAAATACTCGGAGGACACCCGAACATGCTTGGAAAACTCGAGTAACGAGCACACTCGCTCATCATTAGTGGACATTGCAAATGTGCCTTTGGTGCAGCTGCATAGAGACCCATCAGAAAAAGGTAAGGGGGTCCTCAACTTGCAGAATCTAGTTGCATATAGGATTGCATATAAGGGACTAAGGCTGGTTTCACATTTACGGTTGTGTCCGCAGCGTTTCTGATGCATACATCCGCATGCGTCTCGATTTCCTATCTTTAACATTGTAGACACAGGTGTATGCGTTCGTCCGCGTTTGCTTACGCATGTGTTTTTTCACGGTGTGCGGCAAGGAGCGGAGAATGCACCATGTTGGAATTTTTGATGCAGCAAATTTCCGTCAAATATGCGCATGCGTATGAGTGCATTTAAGAAAAGGATTACTGTCTATGGGAACGCATGCGTACGCATGTCTTTGTGTAAACATGCGTTTGATACGCTTGCATACTTTGGACTGTGCATGTCCTGGAACTGATTTAGACATGCCCATTGAGACACGCCCTCCTGGAAATATCAAACGCATGCGCACAAAAAGCGCAAACGCATGTAAAACGCATACAAACGCTGCATTTTTTTGTCATCATTCTTAAGCTGATGCAGGTAAACACTGCATTATCATGCATTTGCATGCGTTTTTGCATGCGTTTGCGGTTGTGGACGATACGCTGCGGACACAACCGCAAATGTGAAACCAGCCTAAGCTGTTACCTTCCATTGACAGTCGTACTGTTCTTGCATGAGAGCCCTTTGCTGTCTTTTTCCGTCCCTGTCTAGTGTAGATGATGCAGTCTGTTAGAAACTATTTGTTTCCAGCATTTCAGATAAATAATCACTTTACAAATTATAACAATATTTTTACTGCAAGTTTAAATTGCCTGTACCGGCAACGCAGCCAGTGACCTGGGTGAACTATTGAACAGACTGTAATACCATTTTTATGCATTTTGCTTTACACTGGAAGGTTCCAAGTTCCTCTTGACTTTTTTTTCCCCTCTATGCCTGTTTTTGATTAATTGAAGCAGTTAACAATTCAGTTTTGCTTTCCACTTTGCATAGGTTTTGATACAGGAAATGACTGAAAGCAGCAGTTACAGCTGCACCAGAACCACCAGGGGAGAGAGAAACATTTGAACTCTGCTATATATTTCCTGCATCTTACAAAGTGTCTAGGCCTCATTGATGTGATTACCTAAAACTGGTTTTATTTGCCAAGTCCCACCGGGTCCTGCAATATGCTGTTTCTTACACATGGTATATTTTTAATTTGCCGTTATGATATATTTATTACCTCTTGGACTACAGTCTTGCATGATGCATTATCAAACATAATTGGAATCATACAGGTTCTCTATTTAACACGAACACCCCAATATCATCTAACAGACATCTGGAAAACACATCTCTCCTGGATGAGAATGGTCATAAGGAGAAGAGATTGAAAACTTGGAATAAGACATTGACAAGTAAAAGGGTATTAGATGCAAAACTCAATATTAGTTCATGTACAAATAAAAACTGAGTCTTTTCTCTACTACAATGTTAAAGGGGTCCAAATTGATAAGTTTGCAGTCGCTCTGTGTGACAGCAGACTTATGAATACCCCAGCGCACGCACTGTGAGGTTTCGCCGGTTTCTGAGGCGGGACCAGCGGTGACGAATGCTTTATACATACTCCTTCCCAGTGGGCGCGGCTTTGTTTCCATACACTTATATGGAGCGAGGCCATGCCAACTAGATAGGCCGTGGCCGGGAGTATGTGTAAAGCATACATGTATTCTGGCCCCGGGTCAGAAGCATGCACTGGGGGGATTCATAAGTCTGCAGTCACACAAAGTGACTGCAGACTTACCAATTTGGACCTGACAACACCTTATGATGCTGAAAACGTGATGAAACATGTTGGGGGAGACTAGTACTCTAAAATTATATGTCCCATTCTGCCAGACAGGTGTTAGCGCCATGGGGTGTTACCCATTAAGCATATGTAATTGAGCACTTTATAGACAGTAAGTTGAGGCAGATTAGCGACAAAGTTTTATATACCCTAAAGCATTTTTTGACATTAATACTAAAAGTTAAATATTGAGGCTTGATATCGTGGGTTTATTTGGGGTTCTACCCATTTTGTTAATAACCCCTTTAAAGGGAAGCTCTACTCTTGAATCTGCTTTAAAAGCAGATTAGCCAGTTTTTTCATGTGGAAACAGCGCCACTCTTGTCCTTGGGTTGTGCCTGGTATTGCAAGTCATCCCTGTTTAAGTAAGTGGAACTGAGCTGCAATGCCAGACACAGCCCATTTACATGGATAAAGACTCAGGTCGAAATGTCGTCTTTATTTTGTCACTAATCTGTTTTCAACAGTTAACTTTGCTATACCCTGGCTTCGTAAAACCTGTATTTAAGGTCACTTTCCTGCCTCTCACAGTCAGTCACTCTAACAGATCCTGTGGAGGCAGAGAAATTGCCTGATGGGGACGACTGTATCATGTGTCTTGGATGGGAGGAGGCTTGCTATAGCCTGTTGCTGGAGGGACTTTTCGTGAAGATATCGGTCTGTAACACATCATTGACATCTTTTTAATTTAACATCTAGGAAGTCTATAGTATCATGATTGGTATGTAATGTGGATGTTGCAATCATTATGATTCAGATACCTCATAAAGTCATGGTTCAGGTGATCACTGCCAGATCAAGACGATGTCATCGATGTACCCCGCCTAAAAGAGGACGCTGTCCATCGATGACAACTCATCCTTTAAGCAAATCAGATTGTTTTAGTGGTAACTAAACCTCTTTAAGTGGCTCTGAAGATGGATCTTCTATCAAATAAATTATAAGGACTCAGCTGATCTGTTTATCTGACTAGTTTGGGAGAACATGGTTGGAACTACTCACCAGTGACCATAATATGGTTTGTACCAGAATATTATATTTTGTAGGATGTACAAAATGTATCTCTTTGTTTGTTAGATATTAGATGATTGCTGCAAGACTTAGCAATTTCCTGCTGAATTGCAGCAACAATGATCAAATCTATGATAGATCATTTTAGCTAGCCTGATCTATTGTCTAGCCTGGTTAGATTTTTCTGACTGATAGCTCTTGCTTTTACATCCGGTAACATTTTATGTCCTCCCTTGTCCTTATGACCAAATACTTGCTTACTTTACCTATCCCAACATTTTTTCAAAAATATATGCATAGGGTGGTCGTTGACCCACACACAGCGTGTGTGGACCAATGCTTGAAATTTCCAGCATTCCTACATGATATATTAGAAAGACTTCTACATCTAAAAGCAATTGTCCCATGCAAACCAAGCCTGATCACTTTCGTATCTTACATGGATGTAATTTACTGCATGGCTACCATGTAATAAATACATATTTACAGCTGTTGTTAAAAGAAAATATTACTTTACTTCGGAATAATAGTTGATTGCGGAGCTTTCTGAAGCCTGACCCACAACAATCAGTTTATCTACTCTATTTTTTTCATTTATAGAAAGGTTTTCTATGATCATAAGACAACCCCTTTGGGTGAGTAATTCTAATAAGGTCGGATTCACGTCTCATTTTCTCATGTGTGCTCTCTGTGTTTTTTTACAGACTATAATGGGTACGAGTTCTATCAGGATATTCAGATGTCCTGTTTTTGCAAATCAAGCATTTGCAAATGCCTTCTCCCCCACAAAAAAACCAGACAGGTCCAATTCTGAGCCTTGGATCAAAACAGTACACTAATGGCATCCTAGTTGTATTCTAATCACTGTCCATTTTCATTGACTGACAGGAGTAGCTAGAAAATCATCACTTTTTTTGACGACTAGATAAACTCATAAATAGGTATGAACAGATTAGTTCGATGCAAATTGAATTTGTGTTGAATTTTTGGAAATTCACTGAAACCTGTGAATTTGAACAATTTGCAATATGATTTGTACAAAGCTCCTCTGTCAGTTTACACCAAAAGCCAGGAAGGAAAAGAAACAACCGACCAGAAAGTCCAAAATAGATATACTTACAATTTTAAAAACAATGAGAGCCAAAAGGACAATGTATGTAATGAAAAATTCAATTGTGAGGCCGCACATCCGTTACAAAACTGAATATATAGAACATTTGCTATTCATAATCTCTATATATACAGTGGGGCAAAAAAGTATTTAGTCAGTCAGCAATAGTGCACGTTCCACCACTTAAAAAGATGAGAGGCGTCTGTAATTTACATCATAGGTAGACCTCAACTATGGGAGACAAACTGAGAAAAAAAAATCCAGAAAATCACATTGTCTGTTTTTTTAACATTTTATTTGCATATTATGGTGGAAAATAAGTATTTGGTCAGAAACAAAATTTCATCTCAATACTTTGTAATATATCCTTTGTTGGCAATGACAGAGGTCAAACGTTTTCTGTAAGTCTTCACAAGGTTGCCACACACTGTTGTTGGTATGTTGGCCCATTCCTCCATGCAGATCTCCTCTAGAGCAGTGATGTTTTTGGCTTTTCGCTTGGCAACACGGACTTTCAACTCCCTCCAAAGGTTTTCTATAGGGTTGAGATCTGGAGACTGGCTAGGCCACTCCAGGACCTTGAAATAGTAACATAGTAACATAGTTAGTAGGCCGAAAAAAGACATTTGTCCATCCAGTTCAGCCTATATTCCATCATAATAAATACCCAGATCTACGTCCTTCTACAGAACCTAATAATTGTATGATACAATATTGTTCTGCTCCAGGAAGACATCCAGGCCTCTCTTGAACCCCTCGACTGAGTTCGCCATCACCACCTCCTCAGGCAAGCAATTCCAGATTCTCACTGCCCTAACAGTAAAGAATCCTCTTCTATGTTGGTGGAAAAACCTTCTCTCCTCCAGACGCAAAGAATGCCCCCTTGTGCCCGTCACCTTCCTTGGTATAAACAGATCCTCAGCGAGATATTTGTATTGTCCCCTTATATACTTATACATGGTTATTAGATCGCCCCTCAGTCGTCTTTTTTCTAGACTAAATAATCCTAATTTCGCTAATCTATCTGGGTATTGTAGTTCTCCCATCCCCTTTATTAATTTTGTTGCCCTCCTTTGTACTCTCTCTAGTTCCATTATATCCTTCCTGAGCACCGGTGCCCAAAACTGGACACAGTACTCCATGTGCGGTCTAACTAGGGATTTGTACAGAGGCAGTATAATGCTCTCATCATGTGTATCCAGACCTCTTTTAATGCACCCCATGATCCTGTTTGCCTTGGCAGCTGCTGCCTGGCACTGGCTGCTCCAGGTAAGTTTATCATTAACTAGGATCCCCAAGTCCTTCTCCCTGTCAGATTTACCCAGTGGTTTCCCGTTCAGTGTGTAATGGTGATATTGATTCCCTCTTCCCATGTGTATAACCTTACATTTATCATTGTTAAACCTCATCTGCCACCTTTCAGCCCAAGTTTCCAACTTATCCAGATCCATCTGTAGCAGAATACTATCTTCTCTTGTATTAACTGCTTTACATAGTTTTGTATCATCTGCAAATATCGATATTTTACTGTGTAAACCTTCTACCAGATCATTAATGAATATGTTGAAGAGAACAGGTCCCAATACTGACCCCTGCGGTACCCCACTGGTCACAGCGACCCAGTTAGAGACTATACCATTTATTACCACCCTCTGCTTTCTATCACTAAGCCAGTTACTAACCCATTTACACACATTTTCCCCCAGACCAAGCATTCTCATTTTGTGTACCAACCTCTTGTGCGGCACGGTATCAAACGCTTTGGAAAAATCGAGATATACCACGTCCAATGACTCACCGTGGTCCAGTCTATAGCTTACCTCTTCATAAAAACTGATTAGATTGGTTTGACAGGAGCGATTTCTCATAAACCCATGCTGATATGGAGTTAAACAGTTATTCTCATTGAGATAATCCAGAATAACATCCCTCAGAAACCCTTCAAATATTTTACCAACAATAGAGGTTAGACTTACTGGCCTATAATTTCCAGGTTCACTTTTAGAGCCCTTTTTGAATATTGGCACCACATTTGCTATGCGCCAGTCCTGCTGAACAGACCCTGTCGCTATAGAGTCACTAAAAATAAGAAATAATGGTTTATCTATTACATTACTTAGTTCTCTTAGTACTCGTGGGTGTATGCCATCCGGACCCGGAGATTTATCTATTTTAATCTTATTTAGCCGGTTTCGCACCTCTTCTTGGGTTAGATTGGTGACCCTTAATATAGGGTTTTCATTGTTTCTTGGGATTTCACCTAGCATTTCATTTTCCACCGTGAATACCGTGGAGAAGAAGGTGTTTAATATGTTAGCTTTTTCCTCGTCATCTACAACCATTCTTTCCTCACTATTTTTTAAGGGGCCTACATTTTCAGTTTTTATTCTTTTACTATTGATATAGTTGAAGAACAGTTTGGGATTAGTTTTACTCTCCTTAGCAATGTGCTTCTCTGTTTCCTTTTTGGCAGCTTTAATTAGTTTTTTAGATAAAGTATTTTTCTCCCTATAGTTTTTTAGAGCTTCAATGGTGCCATCCTGCTTTAGTAGTGCAAATGCTTTCTTTTTACTGTTAATTGCCTGTCTTACTTCTTTGTTTAGCCACATTGGGTTTTTCCTATTTCTAGTCCTTTTATTCCCACAAGGTATAAACCGCTTACACTGCCTATTTAGGATGTTCTTAAACATTTCCCATTTATTATCTGTATTCTCATTTCTGAGGATATTGTCCCAGTCTACCAGATTAAGGGCATCTCTAAGCTGGTCAAACTTTGCCTTCCTAAAGTTCAATGTTTTTGTGACTCCCTGACAAGTCCCCCTAGTGAAAGACAGGTGAAACTGCACAATATTGTGGTCGCTATTTCCTAAATGCCCAACCACCTGCAGATTTGTTATTCTGTCAGGTCTATTAGATAGTATTAGGTCTAAAAGTGCTGCTCCTCTGGTTGGATTCTGCACCAATTGTGAAAGATAATTTTTCTTGGTTATTAGCAGAAACCTGTTGCCTTTATGGGTTTCACAGGTTTCTGTTTCCCAGTTAATATCCGGGTAGTTAAAGTCCCCCATAACCAGGACCTCATTATGGGTTGCAGCTTCATCTATCTGCTTTAGAAGTAGACTTTCCATGCTTTCTGTTATATTTGGGGGTTTGTAACAGACCCCAATGAGAATTTTGTTACCATTTTTCCCTCCATGAATTTCAACCCATATGGACTCGACATCCTCATTCCCTTCGCTAATATCCTCCCTTAAAGTGGACTTTAGACAAGACTTTACATAGAGACAAACCCCTCCTCCTCTCCGATTTTTACGATCCTTTCTAAACAGACTGTAACCCTGTAAGTTAACTGCCCAGTCATAGCTTTCATCTAACCATGTCTCGGTTATTCCCACTATGTCAAAGTTACCTGTAGATATTTCTGCTTCTAGTTCTTCCATCTTGTTTGTCAGGCTTCTGGCGTTTGCGAGCATGCAGTTTAGAGGATTTTGTTTTGTTCCAATCTCCTCACTGTGGATTGTTTTAGAAATGTTCTTACCTCCCTTCTGAGTATGTTTTCCTGGGTCGTCTTTGTTCGAGTCTAATGTTTTTCTTCCCGTCCCCTCTTCTTCTAGTTTAACGCCCTCCTGATGAGTGTAGCGAGTCTTCTGGCGAATGTGTGTTTCCCAGGTTTGTTGAGGTGTAGTCCGTCTCTGGCGAGGAGTCCATCATACCAGTAATTCACACCGTGGTCCAGGAATCCAAATCCTTGTTGTCTGCACCATCGTCTTAGCCAGTTGTTTGCATCAAGGATCCTGTTCCATCTCCTGGTGCCATGCCCGTCTACTGGAAGGATAGAAGAAAAAACTACCTGTGCATCCAGTTCCTTTACTTTCTTCCCCAACTCTTCAAAGTCCTTGCAGATTGTCGGTAGGTCCTTCCTTGCCGTGTCATTGGTGCCAACATGTATCAGAAGAAATGGGTTCTCTACATGGGCACTCCTTCGTTGCCCTGGCGGTGTGCTTTGGATCATTGTCATGTTGAAAGACCCAGCCACGTTTCATCTTCAATGCCCTTGCTGATGGAAGGAGGTTTGCACTCAAAATCTCACGATACATGGCCCCATTCATTCTTTCATGTACCCAGATCAGTCGTCCTGGCCCCTTTGCAGAGAAAGAGCCCCAAAGCATGATGTTTCCACCACCATGCTTTACAGTAGGTATGGTGTTTGATGGATGCAACTCAGTATTCTTTTTCCTCCAAACACGACAAGTTGTGTTTCTACCAAACAGTTCCAGTTTGGTTTCATCAGACCATAGGACATTCTCCCAAAACTCCTCTGGATCATCCAAATGCTCTCTAGCAAACTTCAGACGGGCCCGGACATGTACTGGCTTAAGCAGTGGGACACGTCTGGCACTGCAGGATCTGAGTCCATGGTGGCGTAGTGTGTTACTTATGGTAGGCCTTGTTACATTGGTCCCAGCTCTCTGCAGTTCATTCACTAGGTCCCCCCGCGTGGTTCTGGGATTTTTGCTCACAGTTCTTGTGATCATTCTGACCCCACGGGGTGGGATTTTGCGTGGAGCCCCAGATCGAGGGAGATTATCAGTGGTCTTGTATGTCTTCCATTTTCTAATTATTGCTCCCACTGTTGATTTCTTCACTCCAAGCTGGTTGGCTATTGGAGATTCAGTCTTCCCAGCCTGGTGCAGGGCTACAATTTTGTTTCTGGTGTCCTTTGACAGCTCTTTGGTCTTCACCATAGTGGAGTTTGGAGTCAGACTGTTTGAGGGTGTGCACAGGTGTCTTTTTATACTGATAACAAGTTTAAACAGGTGCCATTACTACAGGTAATGAGTGGAGGAAAGAGGAGACTCTTAAAGAAGAAGTTACAGGTCTGTGAGAGCCAGAAATCTTGATTGTTTGTTTCTGACCAAATACTTATTTTCCACCATAATATGCAAATAAAATGTTAAAAAAACAGACAATGTGATTTTCTGGATTTTTTTTTTCTCAGTTTGTCTCCCATAGTTGAGGTCTACCTATGATGTAAATTACAGACGCCTCTCATCTTTTTAAGTGGTGGAACTTGCACTATTGCTGACTGACTAAATACTTTTTTGCCCCACTGTAATTGTCTAAGGAGTGTTTCCATCTGTCTGTCTTTCTGTCTGTCGGCAACTTCCATCACGGAAATCCCGCGTCGCTGATTGGTCTCGCCAGCTGCCTGTCATGGCATCCGCGACCAATCAGCGATGGGCACAGTCCGATTAGTCCCTCCCTACTCCCCTGCAGTCAGTGCCTGGCGCCCGCATACTCCCAAGTCCCCTCCACTCACCGCTCACACAGGGTACCGCACTCAGTAACCGCTGCTATTATCCCTGTTTGACCAAGTTTTTACTATTGATGCTGCCTATGCAGCATCAATAGTAAAAAGATCTAATGTTAAAAATAATAATAATAAAAAAAAACCCTGCTATGCGAAATTACCCAGAAGACTTAGCGGTCTCGCGAGACCGCTAAGTCATCTGGGTAATTTCGCAATGCATGCTGGGAACGGAAGATGGCGGCAGCCGAGCACATAGGGACAGCTTCGCCGGATCCCAGCTGGTGAGTATATAACTTATTTTTTATTTTGGTTATCTTTTTTTAACACGGATATGTGCCCACACTGCTAAATACTACGTGGGCAGTGTTAGGCTACGTTCACATTTGCGTTGTGCGCCGCTGCGTCGGCGATGCAACGCACAACGCAAATAAAAACGCACCAAAACGCACGCAAAAACGCTGCGTTTTGCGACGCATGCGTCCTTTTTTGCTGAAATTTGGACGCAAGAAAAATGCAACTTGTTGCGTTTTCTGCGCCCGACGCTTGCGGCAAAAAAAAAACGCATACGTCGCACAATGCAGCACAACGCATGTCCATGTGTCCCCCATGTTAAATATAGGGGCGCATGACGCATGTGTCGCCCGACGCAAACACGCAAAACGCTAATGTGAACGTAGCCTTATATAGCGTGTGGGCTGCGTTATATACTATGTGGCCAGTGTTATATACTACGTGGGCAGTGTTGTATACTACGTGTATGTAGAAAAGCCGCGGAGACACCATCATGTGTTTCTCAACGCAAGCAATAAATAGCCAGGTCTTTCACCGGGAAGGAACAACCACAGGAAGGGCAGCATCCAAAAAGGAAAACCACCTATGCCAAAACTTGGTATCCATCCACAGACAGCTGTTTTGGGGTATTTGCCCCTCATCAGTATGGAGTAGGAAACTGGCTATTAGGAGCAGTGCCTAGTAAAAGGACTATAAACTGATGAGGGGCAAATACCCCGAGGTTGTTCCTTCCCGGTGAAAGACTTGGCTATTTATTGGTTGCATTGAGAAACATGTGATGGTGTCTCCGCGTCTTTTCTACATGCATTTGCATATTTCCCACAAGGGATGGGGGCAGTGTTCTAGATCACTGCATTGAGAAACACATGATGGTGTCTCCGCGGTGTTGGATGTTTTGATCTCCCGAGGTCATTCATCCTTATGTTTATATACTACGTGGGCAGTGTTCTATACCGCGTGGGCTGCGTTATATACTATGTGGCCAGTGTTATATACTATGTGGCCAGTGTTATATACTATGTGGGCAGTGTTATATACTGCGTGGGCAGTGTTATATACCTCGTGGGCTGCGTTATTTACCACGTGGCTGCTATATACTACGTGGCTGTGCTATATACTTAGTGGCCAGTGTTAGATACTATGTGGGCTGTGTTATGTACTGCGTAGCCTGTGCTATATATTACGTGGCCACTGTTATATACTGCATTGCCTGTGTTATATGCTGCGTGGCTGCTATATACTGCGTGGGCTGGTTTTTATACTATTTGGGCTGTGTTATATACTGCGTGGCCTGTATAATCGCATCGGGTATTCTACAATATGTATGTATGTATATAGCAGCCACATAACATATAGCACAGGCCACGTAGTATTTGCTATATATGGCTCCTATATACTACGTGGCCTGTGCTATGTTCTATGTGGGTGGCTGCTAAATACATACATGCATACATACATATATACATACATGCATATTCTAGAATACCCGATGCGTTAGAATCGGGCCACCATCTAGTGTATATATATATGTATATATAAACAGGTGAAAAGAAGAAAATATATAAAAAACAAATAAATGAAAAATAGTGTCAATGAAAAAGGAATCAAAATGTTAGTGTCAAATATTACATAAGTAGTGCAGAGAAAAAAAATTATATATTATGTGCCACATAACCATCGTCCTTAACCCCTTACCGGCATCGGACTTACTATACCGTCCGATGCCGGCTCCCCTGCTTTGATGCAGGGCTCCGCGGTGAGCCCGCACCAAAGCCGGGACATGTCAGCTGTTTTGAACAGCTGACATGTGCCCGTAATAGGCGCGGGCAGAATCGCGATCTGCCCGCACCTATTAACTAGTTAAATGCCGCTGTCAAACGCAGACAGCGGCATTTAACTACCGCTTCCGGCCGGGCGGCCGGAAATGATGTCATCGCCGACCCCCGTCACATGATCGGGGGTCGGCGATGCTTGTGAATGGTAACCATAGAGGTCCTTGAGACCTCTATGGTTACTGATTGCCCGTCGCTGTGAGCGCCACCCTGTGGTCGGCGCTCACAGCACACGTGCAATTCTGCTACATAGCAGCGATCTGCAGATCGCTGCTATGTAGCAGAGCCGATCGTGCTATGCCTGCTTCTAGCCTCTCATGGAGGCTATTGAAGCATGGCAAAAGTTAAAAAAAAAGTTTAAAAAAATGTGAAAAAAATAAAAAAAACATAAAAGTTTAAATCACCCCCCTTTCGCCCCAATCAAAATAAATCAATAAAAAAAATATAAAATCTACGCATATTTGGTATCGCCGCGCTCAGAATCGCCCGATCTATCAAATAAAAAAAAGTATTAACCTGATCGCTAAACAGTGTAGCGGGAAAAAATCTCGAAACGCCAGAATTACGTTTTTTTGGTCGCCGCGACATTGCATTAAAATGCAATAACGGGCGATCAAAAGAACGTATCTGCACCGAAATGCTATCATTAAAAACGTCATCTCGGCACGCAAAAAATAAGCCCTCAACCGACCCCAGATGATGAAAAATGGAGACGCTACGAGTATCGGAAAATGGCGCAATTTTTTTTTTTTTTTAGCAAAGTTTGGAATTTTTTTTCACCACTTAGATAAAAAATAACCTAGTCAGGTTTGGTGTCTATGAACTCGTAATGACCTGGAGAATCATAATGGCAGGTCATTTTTAGCATTTAGTGAACCTAGCAAAAAAGCCAAACAAAAAACCAATGTGGGATTGCACTTTTTTTTGCAATTTCACCACACTTGGAATTTTTTTCCCGTTTTCTAGTACACGACATGCTAAAACCAATGATGTCTTTCAAAAGTACAACTCGTCCCGCAAAAAATAAGCCCTCACATGGCCAAATTGACGGAAAAATAAAAAAGTTATGGCTCTGGGAAGGAGGGGAGCGAAAAACGAACACGGAAAAACGAAAAATCCCCCGGTCATGAAGGGGTTAAAGTAGTGAAAAACACCTCAACAAAACAATATTGCTGGGCAAAAATGTGTGAGAGTGAAGTGGTAATATAAAAGAAAGGCAAATCTATATAACAGAATAGGGACACGTTTTCAATGAGTATAGTATATTAAATAATGATCGAAATGATCAAGAAAATGCTTAGGAGAGTAATGCCTCTCACACCAGGATGGCGTGCTAACCCAACGAACGTTTCGGCTTGTTGCCTTTGTCAGGGGATAGAAGCATGAGCCAGGAAGACTCGTATGACCTCAGGCACAGTCTCTCATAATGCTTTACAATTATCACACCGCTTGGTATAGCAGTCAATCAGGAGGGACTATCATAGCCAGTGTAAAAGCTGAAGCAGGGAATGCAGAAGTCATTTTGTAGCAAATCTGGAAAGTGAGATGTCACAGCTCACTGATTTATTAATAGAGATAGGGAGAGAAAGTACAAATTACTAAATAAACATTACAGATTGTATGTGTGACAGGACGGCAGTGAAAAACCACTGCCATCTGCTTACCCATAGCCATATATTTTGAGGTCATTTTGACATGACTAAGGCTGTGTTTGCTTGAAATTAGTTCTATCCAGTCCTAAGTGACCTCAGAGTGTTGCACAAGTTTTTTGGGGGGCAATTGGAGGGTTTACTAGTGATTCTTGGAGAATTGATTTGCTGGAAATCAAATTTTTGTGAAAAATTTGATTAAAGCTGGCGAGTTTGAATTAAAGAAGATTCAATTTTCTCTACTGATGAACACTAATGGTAAGAACTGGCATACTGACCAAACGTTGGATAAATGAAAATCTGATCCAAAACAATGATGATACTTGGTTTCTCATGTTGGTATACAAAAAAACCAATGAAAGCTGATGTGTGAAACCGACTTTACTGAGAATTCACATTTATGAAATTTTCTACTTTATACAAGTCCCTATATAGGTGGCAGCTCACTTTGACAAATTGGTCAATGAGTTTGGGTTTATGTCTCTATATAATAATAATAATCTTTATTTTTATATAGCGCTAACATATTCCGCAGCGCTTTACATTTTTGCACACATTATCATCACTGTCCCCGATAGGGCTCACAATCTAAATTCCCTATCAGTATGTCTTTGGAATGTGGGAGGAAACCGGAGTGCCCGGAGGAAACCCACGCAAACACGGAGAGAACATACAAACTCTTTACAGATGTTGTCCTTGGTGGGGTTTGAACCCAGGACTCCAGCGCTGCAAGGCTGTAGTGCTATCCACTGAGCCACCGTGCTGCCCTATATGGGTAATAGCTAGTGATGAGCGAATATACTCGTTACTCGAGATTTCCCGAGCACGCTCGGGGGTCCTCCGAGCGCTCTGAGTTTTAGTTTTTAGTGCCGCAGCTAAATGATTTACATCTGTTAGCCAGCTTGATTACATGTGGGGATTATTCCCTAGCAACCAGGCAACCCCCACATGTACTTATGCTGGCTAACAGATATATATCATTCAGCTGCGGCGCTAAAAACTAAATCTCCGAGCACTAAAAAATACTCGGGAGGACACCTGATCGTGCTCGGGAAATCTCGAGTAACGAGTATATTCGCTCATCACTAGTAATAGCATAACATTTTCTATTTTATAGATGCAGGCTATAAAGTGATTACCTGCTTTGTGTCTTATCAGCTTAGCTCTCATGTAATACCAATACATTAGTATTGATATTATGTCTGAAACAGTGAAATCCATCATGCATTTCTGATGTCAGCAGAGCTCACGGCACGCATCAGTGATAGAAAATAATCCCGGATACATCTGGGAAGTTGGCAGGTTTTAGACTACAGTCATTCTGCTTATTTTTTATTAGTGCTGTAAATAAGATGTGGGATATAAAGCGCAGAAAGTTATAGTAAAGGGGATTGTGCTAAATCTCAAAAGAGTACACTACACTTGCAAACATTACATAGTTGGACATGCATTTGATTAAGAGTTACACATTCATGTTAAAACAAGAGCAGGTAATAAAGTCACTCATATAAATATATTTCCTATCTCATAAATTCATAGCACCATTGAAAACACATCATTAAAACTCTTGGATAAAGGCGAGTCAAAAATAGTGTCTGGTGAAGGAGGGAATGTGTGTGCAGCTTATATATATAAGTACAGAGCGCTTACTTTTTCACTGAAACGACAAAGAACATAAAAGTAGCACAACAAAGTATGTTTGTTCTCCTGATCATTGACATTCATTGACAATCAGAATTCATAGTTATTATACTTTAAATAAATGAAGGTAATAAAAAAAAAGTTTGAAGAGTATGGATCTCTGCATTCAACACTAGGAAGCTAGATCAGAACATGACATTGTGTTCCTGACACATAAAAATATAGACGAATTAAAAAAAAAGTTGTTGGTTTAAAAAAGAACTAGGCGTGACTTAAACAAAGACTAAATACACTTTCCCACTGATTTGTCTGCAAATTTTTTTTACATTTTCCTAAAAGTAACTAACAATTTGCATAGAATTTTGTGGTTAATTTGTTGCTTATTTGTTCCGTTTCCCTTGGGGATGGGTAGAGAGGGTGATGCCAATTAGGCTTAAAGTAACAATCTTTTTGACCTTTTGAAGATTGGGCTGATGTGGAGAATCCTGCTGGAGTTAGTGGTCTAAAGGTACCGTCACACTCAGCGAGGCTGCAGCGATATAGACAACGAGCCGATCGCTGCAGCGTCGCTGTTTACGTCGCTGTATAGACGTTAAATACAGCAACTCCAGAACGATGCAGGAGCGATCCTGTGACGTAACGGCGACTCACTTATCGTTCTCGCTGGTTGTTAGCTCCATGTAAAACGTTGCTGGCATCGTTGCTTTTGATGTCAAACATGACGATACACGCCGACCTGACGACCAAATAAAGTTCTGGACTTCTAGCTCCGACCAGCGATGTCACAGCGGAATCCTGATCGCTGCTGCGTGTCAAACACACAGTTGAAAAGTTGCTGAGTGTGACGGTACCTTAACAACCAGGTACAGGATTAAGAGGAGTAGAAGGGTCCATGAATATGTAATCTGTCAAGTTTCAAGTCCTTTTATTGGAGGAACCTCTTGGTCATTGAGTTTTAGCACGTTTGTGTGACTAAACGTCTCTATTCTTCTGACCTTTTGTAGTTTTTCAGTCCTTTCTTTATCCTAATGTGAGTGAGGTGAAGGCGCTATGAGCAGATGAGAACCATGTTGGTTTCATTGATATGTGGTAAAAGTACATGTGGAAAAGAGTTGATCTAAATGAGTCGGTTCTTGCTATCCAACAAAGCAGAGAAGTTAAAGGAATTGGATGGGATATAAAGTTATCACCAGAGCATCGTGCATTTAATTGCATATCTAGTAAAGATGTTTAATGTACTATTCTGTATTTTATGAAGTTCTATTGGTTTGTGTTAGCTTTGTCACATTACTTATTCTGGCACATTTTTTCTGCAGGATTTTCAAAGTCCTGATAGTGTGCTCCAAACTACATTTCCAACAAATCCTTGGCAGTGTTATTAGTCAGCCCAGCCTTTATGTCCACGCACTTACTCTACAGAACCCAAAACTTTTGCAGCACTCTGCATATTCATGGTCTTTGTTATCTCTATTAGTGCATGTAATGTGGGATCATAACATTACAGACTAGTCGTGTATGTGTTGTCATCATCGATGACGTCCTTTGGGGATGGATCACCTATTAAATGTACAGCTCCTCTTCTAGGACAGGGGTGGGGAATCTTTTTCCCGCCAAGGGCCAATTGAATATTTATACCATCCTTCGGGGGTCTTACAAATAGCACTCTATCTCTGCCCACAAAGTACGTACTGGTACGAGGACATAAGCTTTCATTGCACATGCCTCAGCGTTCAGTAGTGAACACTGCGTACACATGCTCACAGAGCAAGAAGAAATGCTGCTGCCTGCCCAAGCACTGCGGTCCCTGGGAAACTGCCCAGGGGCCAGATAAAATATAATTGAGCACTGGAAACGGCCCCCAGGCCTGAGGTTCCTTGCCTCTGTTTTAGGAGGTTTAAGAAAGTTATCACATATGCCATAGTAACATTGCCCAAAACACATTATTGGTAGGAATTTTTTAATTGGGATACGGTATATTGCAAAACTCTTCAGCATAATATTCAGTCTAGCAGACCTCTAATGAAGGTTATAAAAGATTTACTGTCTCGCAAAGGAGGAGCAAACCTAAGCTACATTTGAGCAGCTAGAGAATAAAAATTTCCATAGCTTTCTTTGGAGCCTATTAACATTCTATAGACTTCCATTTACAGTGGCTACAGCTTTCCTATGGCTTTAGCCTGTCATAAAAAAGTATGTAGCCTGTCCATGGGCTGCAAGGTAGTCATTGGAAAAATATTCCCCTGCTTCCAGTAGAGATTAATATGGAATTATAGATAATGCAATTTCACATTTTTATAAGTCCGTAAGCTTGGGTACCTCTAAACCAAATATAACTAAGCCAGTTGAGATTAGCCATGCCTTATAAATAGCGGATTTAAGCAATTATTGTCTATGGGCTGAAAAAATCTTGACAAATCCCTAAAAGAAGCAACTGGTTACATAAAAGAAAAATTATGAAGTACTTACAAGGACAGACCAGGCAAAGTTAATATAGTGTGTCATTTCTGTTGCCAGTCTTCAGAGGGTGGGTGAAACACACAACAACCCTTGTCATGCACCACCTCCAAGGTTCTGGTGTTAGGTATAGCAGAGGGAATTACATTTGACAGACGTATAGGTACGCCATAGGTCGCCTCCCCATCTTTGATGTGGTTTGCGTCTCTGGCACTGAGCCCGTATCTTTTCAAGCATTGATCAGCTGTCATGTGCAGCTAACAGCCGTGGGTGGAATTGCGATTCACCCGAGGCTGTTAACATGTTAAATGCCAATGTAACTCTCTGACAGTGGCATTTAACATGCCTGCGCCGGAAGTGCATCACTAACTCTGCCCATCGCTGCCTCTCTCACATGATCGCACAGCAAGTAAAATATAAAGTTCAAATCATCCCCCCTTTGCCCCATTCAAAATAACAAAATAGAAAATGCACATATCTGATATCGCCTGTTCAGAAACACCCGATGCATCAATATTTAATAAGAATTAATTTGATCAATAAACAGCGTAACGAGAATAATTTGAAAATGCCAGAATTACGTTTTTTCCGTTGTCGCAATATTGCAATAACAGGTGTTCAAAACATCATATCTACCCCAAAATGGTGTCAATAAAAACATCAACTTGGTGGCGGTGAGAATCATAATGGCAGGTCAGTTTTCGCGTTTAGTTAACATGGCAAATACCAAAACAATTGAGGAATTGCACTATTTTTGCAATTTCACAGCACTTTTTTAACTGTTTTCCAGTATACTGTATTGTAAAATCAGTGGTGTAGTTCAAAAGTACAACTTGTCCCACAAAAAACAAGCCCTCACATGGCCATATGAAAAATTTAAAGGGAACCTGTCACCCCGAAAATCGCGGGTGAGGTAATCCCACCGGCATCAGGGGCTTATCTGCAGCATTCTGTAATGCTGTAGATAAGCCCCAGATGTTACCTGAAAAAGGAGAAAAAGACGTTAGATTATACTCACCCAGGGGCGGTCCCGCTGCTGGTCAGGTTGGATGGGCGTCTCCGGTCCGCTCCGGCGCCTCCTATCTTCTTTCCATGACGTCCTCTTCTGATCTTCAGCCACGGCTCCGGCGCAGGCGTACTTTGCTCTGCCCTGTTGAGGGCAGACAAAGTACTGCAGTGCGCAGGCGCCGGGCCTCTGACCTTTCCGGCGTCTGCGCACTGCAGTACTATCCTCTGCCCTCAAGAGGGCAGAGCAAAGTACGCCTGCGCCGGAGCCGTGGCTGAAGATCAGAAGAGGACGTCATGGAAAGAAGATAGGAGGTGCCGGAGTGGACCGGAGACGCCCATCCGACCTGACCAGCCACGGGACCGCCCCTGGGTGAGTATAATCTAACGTCTTTTTCTCCTTTTTCAGGTAACATCGGGGGCTTATCTACAGCATTACAGAATGCTGCAGATAAGCCCCTGATGCCGGTGGGATTACCTCACCCGCGATTTTCGGGGTGACAGGTTCCCTTTAAAATAGGCTCTGGGAAGAAGGTGGGCAAAAAATGAAAATTAAAAAAAAAAAAAGGAAAATCCCACGGTGGTGAAGGGGTTAAAGCAAAGGTTCACCTTCATTGCAGTTTTTGAGATTCTCATTTACTCATCTGTAAAATGTTCAAGAAGAGAGAGTCTGCTGTAATGTGTGTGTGATGTGTAGATCATAATTTATTACCATAAAATATAAGTTTGCGTGGTTTACACAATTTAATTTATACTCTTTATAAAATGTACAATTCTTCAATGACAACATATTGAGGCATGCGATTTTACTTCCAAGCCTTATTCAAAAGTCACCGGGGAAAACCCTTGTAAAAGCTCTGTATTCGAAGCATTTTCCCTTCCGTCTGGAGCGCGGAGAATTGATGAACCTGTTCCAAAGGGTTTGAAAAGTTTAAGTGAATTTAAAAGGTAGATTAGTTACAAAAAATGATGACAGCTTGGCCAGCGTTACCTCAGCTGATTAATTTATAAGCATTCTGGTCAATGATTGTAACCAACAAGTATGCTTGGTGGAAGTCTAATGGGATCCATCTTTCAAGATTATATGAAGAACATCATTTGATTTATTTCATTGTTTTCCAAAACGGCATTTAAGCTTAATACAAATAGAGCATTAGTCATTCCGAGTGAAATGGCTCACTAAAACTGCGAGTTTATCGGCCCTTGTTAATTTCATTCTGTAAAGAACTGAATCTTTTTTTTTTTTTTTTTTACTAGCTTCTGCCTGTCATAAAACAATTGTATGAGGAATAAAACACAATCTAGTCATTTATATCGTGTAACTTAAAGCTGTGGAATATCTGGTTCCTTTGTGTGGGTTATATCAACGTTACTTTGTGTACTTTGTGCTTGATGTATATGATCTATATATCGGTTGGGTTAAATGTAAAGTAATGTTTCTTTCATTAATTCTTATATCATTCTGTGTTCACCTGCAGGCAGCAGGCTAGACGTAAGCAAATACGTCAGTCACACATTGGTAACCAGCAGGAGCTGTCGTCTTACATTTACTGTTGAGAGAAATGCTGCCTTACACATCAGAGACTCCACAGTTTGCACAGTCGTGGCGTGCGACAACCCTACAGTGTCGCACAACCATTATAGTCAGGGCTCATTCAGACGTCTGTTTTTCTCCCACAAGTTCTATTCGTGTTTTCACCGATAGCATTCATACCTATGATAGGGTATGGGCTACTTCACACGTCCAATCTTTTCCTGGGACCGAGTAGTCCACGTGAACACACAAGAGACTTGCCCAATATGGATCCAAGTGTGGGATCAAACGAGGCTATTGATCCATGAGAAAAGTTGGACAGAACTTGAATGCGATCCATGTTTCATCCATTTTTCATTGACTGATAGGAGAGAAACCTCAATCAGTTTATTTATTTTATCCAACAAAAACTGACGAAACTCTGATCATAGAAATTGACTCACTGACCAACACTGATGACACTTTATCACAAACACAGATGAAATTCGGACCGTTTGTTGCGTAGGAGGAAAAATCAGTGACTTGTGAAGGAGCCTTCATTTAGAGAAATTGACTGGCTCATCAGATTTACTAAATCTGTCTTAAAATTGGACAGCTTGGAATCAGACTAGATCTGTCAAATTTATCATGGTGGTTCATGCTAGATGATAAATTTGGTGCAGCTTTAGTTTCTCTAGTCTAACTTTTTACCACCTCTTGGTTGGCTTACTGTAGACCTATGTGACCAGTTTTTCAGCAAAATTTTGGCTCACTTTAAAGTATCACACGTGCCACATCCCCCTTATCTTCTAAGCCATGCTCACTTGTTGGAAGAGGCACTCCTGTGTATGGGAGTGATGGCTGTCGGGCAAACAATCGGCAGAAGAATCATTCAGCCGACAACCATCTAATGTGTAGAGCCAACCTTATACTCCCCTCCCAGAAGTTTGGAATACCACGGCTGCTTATAAATATTGTAACTTCGGGTTCTCTTTAAGTGATGCCTTTGCCTTAAATACTTGGTTGCTATCTAAGTGTTTTCTCAAATGTGTTCTCTATTGTTGGACTAACGTATTTAGCAGGCGGAAAAGCCACAATTTTAACAGTTGCACATCATTACTTACACTACATTAGCAGGGCATTATAAGGTTTTAGTTTTATTATAATATAGTACAATACAATTTTGAGATTGAAAATTTTGGTTACGGAAAGAAGATGATTCACCCTTGACTAAGATTTGCAACTATGTTTTGCGAAGCCTCCACCATACAGTACATTTTACATAATCTCTGTAAATATACTGTAAAAAAGCGGTATAACGTTTCTACTCGTTTTATATTGGCAGTTGTATTACATTTTATTTAGCTTGGCTGCTGATGTATTTATTAAAAGGGTGAGGTGCTCCAGATCTACAATGTGACGACATAGGTTAACAATTATGTTTTCTGCTTAAGAGCTTGACAAGAAATATTTCAGAAGAAATATGAAGACTTAAAAGCAAGTTCAATACAAAACCAGCTGAAGTTTTTTTTTCTTGCGAACCTGGAACTTCAAATTAACTGTCAGTGACCTGCAAAGTGTCTTCAGGCTTCAGGTTTTGTTTGCTTACGTGTAATCCCTAGACATGGGTATATGAAGGCCTTTGCATGAATTGCTCAGTCTTGAAGGAGAAATGAGTAAAAGCAAACATGGCAGCTAGTAGCAATGGCACGGAATGTGTAAGCAAATTATGAAACCTCATCACCCTACCCCTAATATTATAATAGACAGTAAGTTAAAGTTTAATTTCATTAACTCAGAAATCTCAAAGGGAACCTGTCACCTCGTTTTGCTGCTATAAGATGCGGCCACTGCCTTTCGTGGCTTATCTACAGCATTCTATAATGCTGTAGATAAGCCCCTGGTCCAACTCAGCTGGGGACGGTCCGGTCTAATGGGTGTCGCAGGTCCCGTGTCCGGCGCCTCCCTTATTCATGCAATGTAGTCATCCTGCTTGCTTCATACTACACTCCTGCGCAAGCGTACTGATCTGCCCTGTTGAGGACAGAGCAAAGTACTGCATTGCGCAGGCGGCGAGAAATGTGAGAGAGGCCCAGTGTCTACGTATTGCAGTACTTTGCTCTGCCCTCAACAGGGCAGATCAGGATGCCTGCGTCGGAGCCGAGACACGAAGCAAGCAAGATGATGACATTGCATGAAGATGGGAGGCTCCGGACCCAGAACTGCGACACCCATTGGACTGGACCATCCCCGGGTGAGTATAATAAAACTTGTTTTTCTTCTCTTTCAGGTCAGACCAGGGGCTTATCTACAACATTATAGAATGCTGTAGATAAGCCCCGAAAGGCAGTGGCCTCATCTTATAGCAGCAAAACGAGGTGACAGGTTCCCTTTAACAGTTGACTTCATATCATGTGTCACATAATATTAGTACCAGACTTTAACCCCTTTACCCCCAAGGGTGGTTTGCACGTTAATGACCGGGCCAATTTTTACAATTCTGACCACTGTCCCTTTATGAGGTTATAACTCTGGAACGCTTCAATGGATCCTGGTGATTCTGACATTGTTTTCTCGTGACATATTGTACTTCATGACAATGGTAAAAATTGTTTGATAGTACCTGCGTTTATTTGTGAAAAAAACGGAAATTTGGCGAAAATTATGAAAATTTCGCAATTTTCCAAGTTTGAATTTTTATGCAATTAAATCACAGAGATATGTCACACAAAATACTTAATAAATAACATTTCCCACATGTCTACTTTACATCAGCACAATTTTGGAAACAAAATTTTTTTTTGTTAGGGAGTTATAAGGGTTAAAAGTTGACCAGCAATTTCTCATTTCTACAACACCATTTTATTTTAGGGACCACATCTCATTTGAAGTCATTTTGAGGGGTCTATATGATAGAAAATACCCAAGTGTGACACCATTCTAAAAACTACACCCCTCAAGGTGCTCAAAACCATATTCAAGAAGTTTATTAACCCTTCTGGTGCTTCACAGGAATTTTTTGAATGTTTAAATAAAAATGAACATTTAACTTTTTTTCACAAAAAATTTAATTCAGCTCCAATTTGTTTTATTTTACCAAGGGTAACAGGAGAAAATGGACCCCAAACATTGTTGTACAATTTGTCCTGAGTATGCCAATACCCCACATGTGGGGGTAAACCACTGTTTGGGCGCATGGCAGAGCTCGGAAGCGAAGGAGTGCCATTTGACTTTTCAATGCAAAATTGACAGGAATTGAGATGGGACCTCATGTTGCGTTTGAAGAGCCACTGATGTGCCTAAACATTGAAACCCCCCACAAGTGACACCATTTTGGAAAGTAGACCCCCTAAGGAACTTATCTAGAGGTGTGGTGAGCACTTTGACCCACCAAGTGCTTCACAGAAGTTTATAATGTAGAACCGTAAAAATAAAAAATCATATTTTTTCACAAAAATTATCTTTTTGCCCCCAATTTTTTATTTTCCCAAGGGTAAGAGAAGAAATTGGACCCCAAAAGTTGTTGTACAATTTGTCCTGAGTACGCTGATACCCCATATGTGGGGGTAAACCACTGTTTGGGTGGATGGGAGAGCTCGGAAGGGAAGGAGCGCCGTTTGACTTTTCAAAGCAAAATTGACAGGAATTGAGATGGGACGCCATGTTGCGTTTGAAGAGCCACTGATGTGCCTAAACATTGAAACCCCCCACAAATGACACCATTTTGGAAAGTAGACCCCCTAAGGAACTTATCTAGGGGTGTGGTGAGCACTTTGACCCACCAAGTGCTTCACAGAAGTTTATAATGCAGAGCCGTAAAAATAAAACAAAATTTTTTTCCCACAAAAATTATTTTTTTAGCCCCCAGTTTTGTATTTTCCTGAGGGTAACAGGAGAAATTGGACCCCAAAATTTGTTGCCCAATCTGTCCTGAGTGCGATGATACACCATATGTGGGGGGAACCACTGTTTGGGCACATGGGAGGGCTCAGAAGGGAAGGAGTGCCATTTGAATGCAGACTTAGATGGAATGGTCTGCAGGTGTCACATTGCGTTTGCAGAGCCCCTAATGTACCTAAACAGTAGAAACCCCCCACAAGTGACACCATTTTGGAAAGTAGACCCCCTTAGGAACTTATCTAGATGTGTGCTGAGCGCTTTGACCCACCAAGGGCTTCACAAAAGTTTATAATGGAGAGCCGTAAAAATAAAACAAAAATTTTTTCCCACAAAAATTATTTTTTAGCCCCCAGTTTTGTATTTTCCCGAGGGTAACAGGAGAAATTCGACCCCACAATTTGTTATCCAATTTGTCCTGAGTGCGCTGATACCCCATATGTGGGGGGGAACCACTGTTTGGGCGCATGGGAGGGCTCGGAAGGGAAGGAGCTCCATTTGGAATGAGGACTTAGATGGAATGGTCTGCAGTTGTCACATTGCATTTGCAGAGCCCCTAATGTACCTAAACAGTAGAAACCTCCCACAAGTGACACCATTTTGGAAACTAGACCCCCTAAGGAACTCATCTAGATGTGTTGTGATAGCTTTGAACCCCCAAGTGTTTCACTACAGTTTGTAACGCAGAGCCGTGAAAATTAAAAAAAAAAATCTTTCCCCCCAAAATTATTTTTTAGCCCCCAGTTTTGTATTTTCCCGAGGGTAAGAGGAGAAATTCGACCCCAAAAGTTGTTGTCCAATTTGTCCTGAGTACGCTGATACCCCGTATGTTGGGGGAAACCACCGTTTGAGCGCATGGCAGAGCTCGGAAGGGAAGGAGCGCCATTTGGAATGCAGACTTAGATGGAATGGTCTGCAGACGTCACATTGCGTTTGCAGAACCCCTAATGTACCTAAACAGTAGAAACCCCCCACAAGTGACCCCATATTGGAAACTAGACCCCCCAGGGAACTAATCTAGATGTGTTGTGAGAACTTTGAACCCCCAAGTGTTTCACTACAGTTTATAACGCAGAGCCGTGAAAATAAAAAATCTTTTTTTTTCCCACAAAAAATATGTTTTAGCCCCGAGTTTTGTATTTTCCCAAGGGTAACAGGAGAAATTGGACCCCAAAAGTTGTTGTCCTATTTGTCCTGAGTACGCTGATACCCCATATGTTGGGGTAAACCCCTGTTTGGGCACACAGGAGAGCTCGGAAGGGAAGAAGCACTGTTTTACTTTTTCAACGCAGAATTGGCTGGAATTGAGATCGGACGCCATGTCGCGTTTGGAGAGCCCCTGATGTGCCTAAACAGTGGAAACCCCCCAATTATAACTGAAACCCTAATCCAAACACATCCCTAACCCTAATCCCAACAGTAACCCTAACCACACCTCTAACCCTGACACACCCCTAACCCTAATCCCAACCCTATTCCCAACCGTAAATGTAATCTAAACCCTAACTGTAACTTTAGCCCCAACCCAAACTGTAGCCCTAGCCCTAGCCCTAACCCTAGCCCTAGCCCTAACCCTAGCCCTAACCCTAGCCCTAACCCTAGCCCTAACCCTAGCCCTAACCCTAACCCTAGCCCTAACCCTAGCCCTAACCCTAGCCCTAACCCTAGCCCTAACCCTAGCCCTAAACCTAACCCTAACCCTAGCCCTAAACCTAACCCTAACCCTAGCCCTAACCCTAGCCCTAACCCTAGCCCTAACCCTAGCCCTAACTCTAACCCTAGCCCTAATGGGAAAATGGAAATAAATACATTTTTTAAATTTTTCCCTAACTAAGGGGGTGATGAAGGGGGGTTTGATTTACTTTTATAGCGGGTTTTTTAGCGGATTTTTATGATTGGCAGCCGTCACACACTGAAAGACGCTTTTTATTGCAAAAAATATTTTTTTGCGTTACCACATTTTGAGAGCTATAATTTTTCTATATTTTGGTCCACAGAGTCATGTGAGGTCTTGTTTTTTGCGGGACGAGTTGATGTTTTTATTGGTAACATTTTCGGGCACGTGACATTTTTTGATCGCTTTTTATTCCGATTTTTGTGAGGCAGAATGACCAAAAACCAGCTATTCATGAATTTCTTTTGGGGGAGGCGTTTATACCGTTCCGCGTTTGGTAAAATTGATGAAGCAGTTTTATTCTTCGGGTCAGTACGATTACAGCGATACCTCATTTATATCATTTTTTTATGTTTTGGCGCTTTTATACGATAAAAACTATTTTATAGAAAAAATAATTATTTTTGCATCACTTTATTCTCAGGACTATAACTTTTTTATTTTTTTGCTGATGATGCTGTATGGCGGCTCGTTTTTTGCGGGACAAGATGACGCTTTCAGCGGTACCATGGTTAGTTATATCTGTCTTTTTGATCGCGTGTTATTCCACTTTTTGTTCGGCGGTATGATAATAAAGCGTTGTTTTTTGCCTCGTTTTTTTTTTTTTTTTTTCTTACGGTGTTTACTGAAGGGGTTAACTAGTGGGCCAGTTTTATAGGTCGGGCCGTTACGGACGCGGCGATACTAAATATGTGTACTTTTATTGTTTTTTTTTTTTTATTTAGATAAATGTATTTATGGGAATAATATTTTTTTTTTTTTTTCATTATTTTGGAATATTTTTTTTTTATTTTTTTTACACATTTGAAATTTTTTTTTTTTTACTTTTTTACTTTGTCCCAGGGGGGGGACATCACAGATCAGTGATCTGACAGTTTGCACAGCACTCTGTCAGATCACTGATCTGACATGCAGCGCTGCAGGCTTCACAGTGCCTGCTCTGAGCAGGCTCTGTGAAGCCACCTCCCTCCCTGCAGGACCCGGATCCGCGGCCATCTTGGATCCGGGGCTGGAGGGAGCAGGGAGGGAGGTGAGACCCTCGCAGCAACGCGATCACATCGCGTTGCTGCGGGGGGCTCAGGGAAGCCCGCAGGGAGCCCCCTCCCTGCGCGGTGCTTCCCTGTACCGCCGGCACATCGCGATCATCTTTGATCGCGGTGTGCCGGGGGTTAATGTGCCGGGGGCGGTCCGTGACCGCTCCTGGCACATAGTGCCGGATGTCAGCTGCGATAAACAGCTGACACCCGGCCGCGATCGGCGGCGCTCCCCCCGTGAGCGCTGCCGATCGCATATGACGTACTATTGCGTCCTTGGGAAGTAAAGCCCACCCCACATGGACGCAATAGTACGTCTAATGGCAGAAAGGGGTTAATGACTAAAGGTACCGTCACACATAACGATATCGTTGCTTTTTGTGACGTAGCAACAATATCGTTAACGAAATCGTTATGCGTGACAGCGACCAACGATCAGGCCCCTGCTGGGCTGCGCTTAGTAACCCAATGTTTACCCTGGTTACCAGTGTAAATATAAAAAAAACAAACACTACATACTTACATTCCGGTGTGTGGTCACGTCCCTCGCCTTCAGCTTCCCGCACTGACTGTCAGCGCTGGCCAGCCGTAAAGCACAGCACAGCGGTGACGTCACCGCTGTGCTTTACGGCCGGCGCTCAGTCAGTGCGGGAAGCTGAAGGCAAGGGACATGACCAGACACCGGAACGGCCCTGCGCTTAGTAACCCGATGTTTACCCTCGCTACCCGGGGACATCGGGATCGTTGGTTGCTGGAGAGCTGTCTGTGTGACAGCTCTCCAGCGACCAAACAGCGACGCTGCAGCGATTGGCATCGTTGTCTAGATCGCTGCAGCGTCGCTAAATGTGACGGTACCTTAAAGCACAAGTCTTCTGAATATTAAAGTGAATAATAAAAACATTCTCCAAGCCATTGTTAGCTACATGTATAGCGATGCACTCATTTGCATCTATATGCTGATTGCATATTGTGAAGATAGAGACTCAAAATACATAGTATATACAAACGAAAGCTTAGTCAATGCTAGTTTACCATTTAAAGTGAACATTATTTTATTTAAACTCGTAAATCACACAGAAGTCAATTTAGTACAAAAAGTTAAAAAAGCAACGTATAGAGCAATATTAGGGAAAAGTATACATACTAGGTCAATGATAAAAATCCAAGATAATGAGTACCACTGACAATGCTAAGCACCAAGGGCAAGTAAAAAAGTAAAGTTGCAACTGTGGGTATTGTTTCACTAGTGGTTAATGAGCTGGTTCTACTAGGAGGTCAGTAGAGGTCATGGTAAAAATCTCACAGGTGCACCTATCTACCAACCAACCTAATATTGCTCTATACGTTGCTTTTTTAACTTATTGTACTAAATTGACTTCTGTGTGAATATTAAAGTGGTTGTCCACTGGCACTACTGGACAAACCTGTTCGGTTCACCTGGTGAAGTGGCTCCTTCAATCCCAAGGTCTTGATGGGCGCACGGATGATGGTCGTCAGTGCAGCAGACAAGTAAAACAAAATTGAAATAAAATGCACTGCAAACATAAGATCTACCCCAAAATGGCATCAGTAAAAATGGCAGGTAAGGGTGCAGAAAACTAACAACTCGCACAGCCCCGTATTCTAAAAATGTAAAGTGTTAAGGTACCTTCACACTGATCAACTTTCCAACGATCACAACCATCGATACGACCTGGCCGTGATCATTGGAAAGTCCTTGTGTGGTCGCTGGGGAGCTGTCACACAGACAGCTCTCCAGCGACCAACGATGCCGAAGTTCCCGGGTAACCAAGGTAAACATCGGGTTACTAAGCGCAGGGCCGCACACTGACTGTGTGAGCGCCGGCGGTAAAGCACAGCACAGCGGTGACGTCACCGCTGTGCTTTACGGCCGGCGCTCACTGTCAGTGCGGGAAGCTGACGGCGAGGGACGTGACAGACACCGGAATGTGAGTATGTATTGTTTTTTTTTTTTTACTTTTACAACGGTAACCAGGGTAAACATTGGGTTACTAAGCGCGGCCCTGCGACCGCGACCAAAAAAAAGGTCCTGATTATTCCCAGCGACCAACAATCTCCCAGCAGGGGCCTGATCGTTGATCGCTGTCACACATAACGATTTTGTTAACGATATCGTTGCTACATCACAAAAAGCAACGATATCGTTAAAGAAATCGTTGTGTGACGGTAACTTTACGGGTCTCCTATAATGGCAACATAAGCAAAATTTTATTTTTTTTACAAATTTCTGAATTTTTTTTCATCATTTAAATCACTTAAAAAGCAAAAGAAAGAAAAAACTCTGCATGTTATGTGTGTAATCGTACTAACCTAGAGAATCATACTGTCTGGTCAGTTTTACCATATAACGCCACAACCCCCCTCCCCAAATACATTGTGAAATTGCACTTATTTCCTATTGCAATGCACTTGGATTTTTTTTCCTGCTTTTCAGTGCATCACATGATAAAATTAATGGTGTAATTCAAAATTAAAACTCGTCCTGCAAAAAACAAGCACTCATACCGCTATGTGGACAGAAAATGTTGAACTTGATGGACCTAAGTCTTTTTCCAACCTATATGTAACTACCGTATTTTCCCAACTATAAGATGCACTTTTTCCCCCCTCCCAAAAAGGAGGGGAAAATGGGGGGTGCGTCTTATAGTCGTAATGCTGGGTTACCGGCAGTGGTGTGGCGGCGGCAGACGTGCGGCGGCAGAGGTGTGGGGATGAGGAGGCGGTATGGCGTGAGCGGGGTCCCTTCCACAGGTGAGGAGATGCAGCAGAGCCGGGTTAATTACCGGTTTATAGGTGGCGGCAGCCATCCTCCTGAGGCCGCGCGTGCGCAGATGGAGTGCTCTGCTTCCCGGGGCTTGAGGAAAATGGCCGCGGGAGGCCGTGCGTGCGCAGAAAGAGATTGCGGCGGCCATTTTCCTGAAGCCGAGTTTGCGCATTCAGATCTCGGCTTCAGGAAAATGGTCGCCGCGATGTTCATCTGCGCACGTGCGGCCTCCCGCGGCCATTTTCCTGAAGCCCCGGGAAGCAGAGCACTCCATCTGCGCACGCGTGGCCTCAGGAAGATGACCGCCACCACTGATAAACCGGTAATTAACCTGGCTCTGCTGCTTACC
Source organism: Ranitomeya imitator (assembly GCF_032444005.1). Taxonomy (NCBI): domain Eukaryota; kingdom Metazoa; phylum Chordata; class Amphibia; order Anura; family Dendrobatidae; genus Ranitomeya; species Ranitomeya imitator. The sequence goes on from NC_091283.1 coordinate 94,637,964, forward strand.
GGGCTGCTGCATCACTTCACCTGTGGAAGGGAGCCTGCTCACGCCATACCGCTTATTATCCCCGCACCTCTGCCGTCGCCACACCACTGCTGCAACCCTCCAATGGACACCAGGCCGTGGCGTCGCCCACCTAAGCAGGAAGGGACCCTGCTCAGGTGCACGCCATACCGCATCACCCCACCTTTGCTGACACCATGCCTCCTGTGACCCTGCTCTGCCACCGCCAGCCCTCAGGTAAGATACTGTAAATTCGGACAATAAGACGGACCCCATCTTATAAAAAATCTTTTTTTCTGCAATTTTCAACCCAAATTTGGGGTGCGTCTTATGGTCCGATGCGTCTTATAGTCTGAAAAATACGGTATGTATAGAAAGCAAGAGCATAATTCATACAACTTCAAATAGTATTATTTTTACACCCTTCATGAATTACTAATGAAAAGCCATAGATTTAGACATACAGTGGGGCAAAAAAGTATTTAGTCAGTCAGCAATAGTGCACGTTCCACCACTTAAAAAGATGAGAGGTGTCTGTAATTTACATCATAGGTAGACCTCAACTATGGGAGACAAACTGAAAAAAAAAATATCCAGAAAATCACATTGTCTGTTTTTTTAACATTTTATTTGCATATTATGGTGGAAAATAAGTATTTGGTCAGAATCAAAATTTCATCTCAATACTTTGTAATATATCCTTTGTTGGCAATGACAGAGGTCAAACGTTTTCTGTAAGTCTTCACAAGGTTGCCACACACTGTTGTTGGTATGTTGGCCCATTCCTCCATGCAGATCTCCTCTAGAGCAGTGATGTTTTTGGCTTTTTGCTTGGCAACACGGACTTTCAACTCCCTCCAAAGGTTTTCTATAGGGTTTAGATCTGGAAACTGGCTAGGCCACTCCAGGACCTTGAAATGCTTCTTACGAAGCCACTCCTTCGTTGCCCTGGCGGTGTGCTTTGCATCATTGTCATGTTGAAAGACCCAGCCACATTTCATCTTCAATGCCCTTGCTTATGGAAGGAGGTTTGCACTCAAAATCTCACGATACATGGCCCCATTCATTCTTTCACGTACCCAGATCAGTCGTCCTGGCCCCTTTGCAGAGAAACAGCCCCAAAGCATGATGTTTCCACCACCATGCTTTACAGTAGGTATGGTGTTTGATGGATGCAACTCAGTATTCTTTTTCCTCCAAACACGACAAGTTGTGTTTCTACCAAACAGTTCCAGTTTGGTTTCATCAGACCATAGGACATTCTCCCAAAACTCCTCTGGATCATCCAAATGCTCTCTAGCAAACTTCAGACGGGCCCGGACATGTACTGGCTTAAGCAGTGGGACACGTCTGGCACTGCAGGATCTGAGTCCATGGTGGCGTAGTGAGTTACTTATGGTAGGCCTTGTTACATTGGTCCCAGCTCTCTGCAGTTCATTCACTAGGTCCCCCTGCGTGGTTCTGGGATTTTTTCTCACCGTTCTTGTGATCATTCTGACCCCACGGGGTGGGATTTTGCGTGGAGCCCCAGATCGAGGGAGATTATCAGTGGTCTTGTATGTCTTCCATTTTCTAATTATTGCTCCCACTGTTGATTTCTTCACTCCAAGCTGGTTGGCTATTGCAGATTCAGTCTTCCCAGCCTGGTGCAGGGCTACAATTTTGTTTCTGGTGTCCTTTGACAGCTCTTTGGTCTTCACCATAGTAGAGTTTGGAGTCAGACTGTTTGAGGGTGTGCACAGGTGTCTTTTTATACTGATAACAAGTTTAAACAGGTGCCATTACTACAGGTAATGAGTGGAGGAAAGAGGAGACTCTTGAAGAAGTTACAGGTCTGTTAGAGCCAGAAATCTTGATTGTTTGTTTCTGACCAAATACTTATTTTCCACCATAATATGCAAATAAAATGTTAAAAAAACAGACAATGTGATTTTCTGGATTTTTTTTTCTCAGTTTGTCTCCCATAGTTGAGGTCTACCTATGATGTAAATTACAGACGCCTCTCATCTTTTTAAGTGGTGGAACTTGCACTATTGCTGACTGACTAAATACTTTTTTGCCCCACTGTAGCTATATAGAAAGTAGAACAGTTTCCTTTGAAAGATTAATGGATGATTGAGACGGCTAAGTATACTTCTATCTAGTCCTGTGTCTTCAGGTGCTCCCATGGGTGATAGATTAGTGACATTGCTACAGAAATGTCTAAAGTTAGAGGCTCAGAGTTTAGATCCGATCAACTGTTCGTGTCAGATAAGTGATTTCATATTAATTTGCATTCAGAAAATTAGAAATAATATTCCCTTGGTGTTGCTCCACATTAATTGCTAGAAATTACACTGCCGAAAGAAATGTTCAAGCTGATTTTGAAGAACAGCGTTGGTAGAGAAATAATTCTTGTTAGTACCGGGGTTATTTAAAGGACAGAAAGGAAACTGTCTACTTAAAGTAAAACACACACCAGCATCTTCCTTCTAGTTGATGTTGCTCCTGGCTAAATTTTATGTCTAGTGGGAGGGGGATATTGTTAAGACCTGGGAGAAGTTGAGAACTATTATGGTAATGCAGAAGAAACATTTGTCTTACAGTGATGGCGTTCTGTTTTTTTTTTTTTGTTGTTGAGGTTTTTTCACACTTGACTATAATAATGTAACAAAAATTGCGGATTGCATCCTAAATGATAGGATGCATATGTATGTGTTTTTTATGCGTTTTTATGGCAAAAAAATGTGAAAAAAAAACGCAAAAAAATCCTGAACATGTGCACATACCCTAAAGATCCAGAAACAAGACAATCCGCCATACACTGTACTGTTCCAGAGCTGTGGAACTTTTATTTTGTGCTTATTGTCATGGTCTTTACCAATGGGCTCCGATGATCCTTTTGGGTTGTATCTTTTGACTGCTCTGCATTATTACCCTGTGAGCCATGTCCACTTAGTAAAGACCATAAAAAAATAGCACTGAAAAGATCTGTATCTCTGGAATTACAGATAAAAATGATTTATCTTGAGAGCAGATGGAATAAAATAAGAGCAAAAACTGGCCACTTTTGACCTTATTGATGGTCCACATTAAATGATCAAATTCTGAACCGTAGTATCCGTGCACAGGATTGGAGGAGAGGAGACATTGTGCAGGGATGTAACATTCTGAGAATGTGCTGCACTGATCGCCATTGTTAATATTGTCCTGGGGTGGCTGTCTGTTTAAAGAAAACACAATCTAAGAAAGATTGAGATGCTTGTAAATGTTTCCTACAAGTCATGTTCGGAGCCACCTGCAGTGCAGCTGGCATTCATTAAGCTTGTCAACCAAAACTTCTTCAAAAACTTGTTGCTGGGCTTCCTGTTTGAAATCCTGCTCTAGAGCTCTGCTCGCCCTCTGTTCACTAAGATGGGTGTTTTTTTGCTTAAAGCTTGCGGTGCAAACAATGTAAACTTCGAGCGTGCACGTTGCAATCTGTTTAGAGTTCATTTGAGATGGTTTGCCATGTTAAAATTAGCCCCAGGAAATTCTAGCTTTGCGTTGATTTTTACAACTCTCCATTCTTACCTAAGAAAAAAAAAACTAAAATCTGAAAAAAAGGAAAAAGGGGAAAAAAAACATCTTTTCCAGCATGTGTAATAAATGAGGTGGCCATCTCCTTCATTTTTCACCAGCACAGAGGATGTCGGGTCTTCTATGATTTACAAAGCCTTTAGAATCACTAGTGAGCATACGACATAAATTAAATGCGCCACCACATCGATGATATATGCCCGTGTCTGAAGGTCAAGAATGTGTGAGGAAAGGGTTAATCTGGGGCTGCTAAGCTGAGGCAGACAGTGCCCCTGGAAGCAGACACGCAAATCACAATAAGAACTAATTATATGTAAAATGGTCACTTTCATCATTTTAATTTGCCTCTTTCTTGGATTTACAACCTAAAGCGCACAGTTACTATTTATCTCGCCTTTTATATTTGCAATCATTTGTGAAATTAGAGGTACATGAAATACGTTAATAAAGACTGAGTGGGATGTGTTTTTTAAACAAAGAAAAGCATAAAATCCTATTGTACGATACACAGGGTACTGTAATAAAATCTGAGCGGTGAAATCTCTGAATTATGCATAGTACATTTCTTTCTTTGCCATGCACCCTGGCTGATCGTTACAATATATTTTCTGTCCGCACCGGTTTGCCGCAGCACTAATCTAATTCATTAAATAGAGGCCTACAGGAAACTTTATTTAGGATCACAACAATATTTTCAGGGCTTTGATGTAATTGGAAGCAATTGCTTTTTAGTAGAGTGTTCTGTTGTTGAGGACGGTTATAATTAATGGGGGCTGGACGGACATATTCAGATTTTGTTACCTGATTTTGAAGCTGTTTCTGCATTAAATTTGGTTTTATTCTTCAAATTGAACATAGAATTGGGATGGTTACCTTTATTTTTCTGTGTAATCATAGGCTAAGCCAAGTATGGTCATGCGGCAGAACAACGGGAACTTGTTCAAATGGCCCAAAAAGTGTGTAGAACGTCCACAATCAGTGGACATTGTGTCTCAACGGAGGAGGCGTTTTTCTTGCCCAGAGGACCATTGTTTCCAGGTTCAATTCTTTAGAGCAGTTTGAAAACTAAAATCTTATTCACTGCTACTTGTAACAAGGTTTCTTCTCTGGGACATTGTTGCATGAAGGCAATAATGAGTTATTTCCCTTACCTTATGGGGTTGTCTAGATTTGGGATGAAAGTCTGCAGTCACACTTTGTGAATGCAAACTTCTAAATCCTCACAGTGTGCGCATCACATGCTGTCAGGATTCTCTGGTGTTGGCGCAAGGCCGTCAGTCATGTGACTGCAAGTATTCGATTTGTTTACATGCTGTCATGTGCTGGCTAGATGTGTTCGCTGTTGTTCAATTCGCTTGTAAAGAGTCAGGACGTGCACAATTAGTCAAAATGTGGCCAATAATATGCTTATTGCATACATGCGATAACATGACCACCCACTCTTTCAACCGGCACTGGAGAATCCTGACATGCAGACTTTCATCCAAAACCTTGACAACGCCTTTAAAGAGACAGATTGGAATAGGAAGATGACAAAATGACAAAGCGGTGAGAAGCATAAATATGGAGTATAAAAGAATAATGCCCTCTATACACAATAGACTAAAGTTGGCTGGACCCATTGATATTCGCAAGATTGGCCAGTCTTGCGCAATGGTGCATTTTCCGGGAAGAGGAGGATCTGGCATTTTGGAATTTTAACTAACGATTCTTTTGTTTTCCGGGAAATAAGCTGCTACCAAAGGAGTCTGGCAGCAGCTCTCTAATAGTGTGCACTGGAGCACTTGGCTGAGTTGAGCGTTCCTGTGTATGGGGGAGTGGGGAGAGACAGTTGTCAACTATTGTTATAGGGGCTCAACCTTGCGCTGACCATAGTGCGCTATGCCTTTGCATCAGCATATGAAGTCCATATGATTCAGTATTACAGATTTGTGAGAACTTTGTGGGTCACTGTATGGTACCTTTGTGAGGCACCGTAGGCATCCTTAGTAGAAAAGCTCCTATAGAAGGTCATCTTTGTAATAAGCTAAGCCATGAAATATGCCACCATTTTTTTTTCCCCTCACGAATTCCTTGTGAATTAATTTATAGGTTAGACCTATAAATTATTTCTATGACTGCTAGACTACAAATTGGTACTATATGATCATTTCCTCTATGTGAGACCTGGAAGAAAACTTAATTCCGATTTTTATGTCTAGTACAATAATCATTTCTAGAAAGTCCTGCTGAGTACTGTGAACATTGTTGGACCTTATAGCTGTTGATAATGCATGAAAACACATGGAGCGAAGACTAAAATCTGAGGATAGCAGTTTATTTGTATTTAAGGCCATTAATACAGACAAATAATCTACTCTTCTTTGTCAGCGCTGATCGATGATTTAACAAGATGATTATTTGTTTCACTTATATGAGACAATCATTGCCATTATGTGCAAACAAATGATCTTTTGTGTGATCATTCGTCACTATATAAGCGGATGTGCTATCGAGGGCAATGATATTTATTTTAGCATAAAAGATGCATTTAACTGAGTATTTGCTCATTTGTCATTTGATCAGTGAGCATGTTTACACATGATCGGAAATGATCTGTACTGTGCACTCTCCAGTGATGCCAGTAGAGGCAACTTTGCCTTTTGGAGTCAGAGATGAGTGCTAGCGCACTGAAGCTGGCCAGATCCAGTGATCCAGCCAGCTACAGGAAAGTGCTTGCAACTCTAAAGAAAAGAGCCTACAAGGGTGCGTTCCTTCCCTAGGAAACCGACCACCTCTAACAGAAGATAATGAAGTCAACAAGCATGACTTAAAAGTCCCTCTGTTCTTGAGAATTTTTATTACAAAGTTCTTTGTTTTTAAAATATTGCCCATTTATATTTGAGAAAGCAAATTTAAGTTCATTGGTGAGGGTTTAACTTTTGAAAAAAACTTTGCAAATATCCCTATAATGTATATTTTTTAAATTTGCCAATGACCTTGACCACTTAAGTATTTGAGTATCCAATTAAATAACGTCTCTTAACATACAAAGAGTAACTGTAAGCAGATTTAATATACTCTCTGTATAGTTTTTTTTTTTTTTTTATAGTTTTATTTACTTTTTTTTTTTATAAGTGGTTGAAGTGAAAAACATTCTTCTACCATGTCTCAAGCAACGCTGGCAAGCAGACTGGAAAGAAAGATGAATCTTTTAAGTGATAGTTGTCTCACGGCATGCCCGAGTCACAAAAAAACTACACAGGGTCAGTTTCACGGAAAGAATCCAAACATTATAGTTGTCAAGGATCAAATTCAGCGTCTAGCCAGAATTGTTTTCTTCCCTTTTTTTTTTTTCTTATTTCTTCCTGAGAATAGACTTAGCCAATGACAGCAGCACAATTAATTTAGAAGATAATTTATGGATTCTTTCCCACTTTGTAATATAAAGATGTTGGTTTGGTTACAGAAATGGACCTGATCTGATCTTGTTTTGTTGAACATCGTGTAGTGGTTACAAAGTGCATGAAAGTAAGCTGCCAGGAAATACTTAGATGGTTGCACACCATTCCATGATGTATGTATTTAGTAATGGGATTTTGAATTGATCACATTAAAATGAATACATTTATTAACTGCTCTTGATGGATTTTTGATTGTAAACTGAAGGCTGTTAACCTAAAACCTAAGAGTAGAGTTGAGCTTATCACTTCCCTCAGCCACAGTCTATGGTCCAGGTCCATGGTCTCAGGCCATGAACAGTATCTGTGCAAATTATCTTATCCTTTGAAATCTAAAGGTACCGTTACACTAAACGATTTACCAACGATCACGGCCAGCGATACGACCTGGCCGTGATCGTTGGTAAGTCGTGTGGTCGCTGGAGAGCTGTCACACAGACAGCTCTCCAGCGACCAACGATGCCGAAGTCCCCAGGTAACCAGGGTAAACCCCGGGTTACTAAGCGCAGGGCCGCGCTTAGTAACCCAATGTTTACCCTGGTTACCATTGTAAAAGTAAAAAAAAAAAAAAACCAGTACATACTCCCATTCCGTTGTCTGTCACATCCCCCGGCGTCAGCTTCCATCACTAACTGTGTCAGCGCCAGCCGTAAAGCAGAGCACAGCGGTGACGTCACCACTGTGCTCTGCTTTACGGCCGGCCCTGCGCTTAGTAACCCAATATTTACCCTGGTTACTAGTGAACACATCGCTGGATCGGCGTCACACGCCGATTCAGCGATGACAGCGGGTGATCAACGACCAAAAAAAAGGTCCTGATCACTCCCATCGACCAACAATCTCCCAGCAGGGGCCTGATCGTTGGTCGCTGTCACGCATAACGATTTTGTTAACGATATCGTTGCTACGTCACAAAAAGCAACGATACCGTTAACGAAATCGTTATGTGTGAAGGTGCCTTTAGGTTCGATTTATGATTAACTGGGCTGGTAGTTGGTCATCTGTGCTCTGCGCATCACAAAGAGGATGTCATGCCAGGCCAGCGAATCAACACAACAAGCGGTGGATGCCGCGTTGGAGAGATCGTCACGCCGCCCACTGAATCACCACTGGGCGAACCCGTTACATAGAGAAACCTTGGGGCCTTTTAGCGTACATCTATACTCCCTAACAGACGGCTGGTCGTAGTGTACTCACTATTACACACGGAGGGAGCGCCTTCACCCAGGCACCAGATCTCTACAAGTTCCTTGGGACTCATTATAAAGTAATATGGTGACCTTTTGCCTCACCTGGGAGTTTTCGGCTCTATACACGGTTACGGACCCACTATAGTACTCGCAAGTACACAGTGGTTATTCCCACCATAGCAACATTCCTGATGAAGGTCCGGTGAGGACCGAAACGTTTATTTTTGCTGGACTGCATTAAAAAATCTTCAAATTATACAAAAGTTGAGTGCCAATTTATATATTTATATTATTCATCGGTTGGGCTCCCACTTGTGCACCACTTTTCTGCTGTGCAACGATATATTCACAAAAAAGGCCAGGAAATCAGACGCTGCATCGGCGAACACGGAAACTCAGGAATTTCGTGAAGCTCTTGTCCATGGCCAGAGATCACTGATCTAGATAGATGTGCCTCAATTTATCCCCAAGCCCCTTTTATCAGTCCTTGATTTCTGGTGAAATGTTGAAATAGTCAAACAACCAAAATCATTAGGTGGAAAAGCAATACATTCTTAACTAAAGTTGGTGCAAAACGATTCATAGGACCAGGTCAAGTGCCACATCAGTAATCCGAGTCCAGGGAAACACTTTTTAACTGTTGGCATACACAGCTCCTCTGTCGTGTAGCCAGCATTGCAGAACAGCAAAGCTGTGGCGGGACGCAAATGTGACCTCACGCTAGACTACATAATAAAAATAGCTGTAGATGCCCGGATGTAGGACAAAGTTCAATGAACTCCTTTACGTAATACTGATGTGGCCGCTAGATTAGGTCCTACAAATCCATTCACAATTTTAATTAAGTGTGTATTGCTTTTGCACCCAATGTTTTTGCTTTTTTTGGCTATGTCAACATTTCACCTGAAATAAGGAGCCAATAAAAGAAAAAGAGGCATGTGGGACAAATTGGAGGCCAAAAGAATCACAAGGTTTTATAATTTGGGGGCTGCTATTATTTGCCATACAGACTATTGCAGTTCCTTGGAATTTTTATTTTGGATATAGTTTCCCCTAAAAGCAGGAAAAAAATGAGTCCACCATTTATGCAATTGGAAATCTGTACTGATTTCTCTGTATTCATTATCAGCATGAAAAGAACCAGAAAATCAACAATAAACTGATTTTGTCAAATTCATTGAATAATATCTAAGAAGTTATATCACCACCTCTACTCTTTTCCCAATATAAAAAAAAAATAAAAAAAAAATAAACTTATTTGATATTGCCGCTTTTGTAAAAGTCCAATTTATGAAAATATAAAATGAATTTCCCATGCTCTGTAAAGAGAAAAAAAAAATCACACCGGAATTGTTTGTTTTTGGCCATCCCAACTCCCTAATAAAACAATCAAAATGTTTGTTGTAGCCCATAGTGGTATCAATAAAAATGTCAGTTCGCCTGGCCAAAACAAAATCTCACACACTCGGTCACTGGAAAAATAGATAAGTTACTGGTCTCAGAAGATGGCTAATCAAACTCATTTTTTTTTTTTACAAATCACTTTTTTTACCACTTAAAAAAAAAAACAATACGAGTTTGGTATCACTATAATCTCGCTGACTCTGATAACTATGCTGCACAGTGAACAGGTAGAAACAAAGCTCAGAGAATCATCACACAATTACTTATTTTCACCATTTCAAAGCACTATGGGATTTTTTTCCCCCCTTTTTGAGTACATGCTATGGTAAAATAAGTGGTGTCATTCATAACTACATCTCATCCCCAAAATACACAAGCCCCCATACAGCTGTGTCGAAGGAAAAATAGAAGAAGTTATGACTGTGTAAATGGGCAGGAAAGAAAAAATGGCCTCTGCGGTTCAGGGTTACTGTCGGCATTTTGGGGGATCTGGGTCCTTTATTACAGTGCAGCGAGGTTGTATATTCTCCTATAAGACAATGCATGCAGTATGTTCATTATTTGACATACAATATAATTATGTTGAGTGCTGTGTATGTGTAGCACTGGGTGGAAAGAATGCAGACATGGACTAATGTTGTGCATAAAGGATAATATATGTGTAATTATAATCTTAATGAAGGCGAGCATGAAGTATAATTTACATATCTGGATTAGGGGTTCAGCGTCGGGGCCGGTGGACGTGACATATCCATATTGTAAGCAGTGGTGAGGTGGTTCCTGCTGACAGTCACTGACAGTAATTATAATAGGTCTGGTTCTCGTAGCGTTAATGTTGCTGTCAGGCAGCACATCTTGGTCTTACACTCAATTTACAACCTGCTGATTTGGTGTACTGTAAATGTGCAACTCTGCTCATTATCATTGTGCTCTTAATTAAACATGTAACTAACATCATATTACCATGTTATGACTAGGAAACCTGCTGCACGTTTGCTGTCTGCCTTACTGGAGGAACGTTCCGAGAACACAGCTAGTTCAGGCCGAGCGTGTGTAACACATAATATGTTCTGACATCGCTGATTTGTTTTCTGGAGGAGTCCGTTAGCGGGAAATAGGTTGTAGATTATAAGAAAAGACGATTCCCCAACCTCAAGAGTTTTATGACAGTTTTGATGTAAGTGTTACATTGATTGGGTCTCTGGCATGTGGGAATCCAAACTATGATGGCCCTCACACTGGGGATCTCCATGCATTTATGGTGGTCTACATAGTGAAATGTTCCATTACATGTGCCATTACATATAGTCATTCCTGTTTTAGCAGGACCACTGATTTAAGGTATGACATCATAACTAGTTGATGGGGTCTCTGGCATGTGGGAATTCAAACTGTGATGGCCTCGGCACTGGTGATCTCACTACATGGTGAAATGTCCATTACATATTACATTATATAGTCATTCCTGATTTAGCAGGACCACTGATTTACAGTATGACATCATAACTAGTCCCGCTTAGGTATGACATCATAGGCTTTATGTATTAAAAAGGTTTATACTCTAACACCACAAAATGTAATAGCTCGGTTGTTATTGCCTCCTCTTCATCCCTTATTTCTGCAAAATGAACCTTGTTAAAAATGCTCGTTTCGCAATTATCTTGCCATGTAAATAGGTTGCCGATCACCCGATGAACGAGCAAAATGCTTGTTCATCGATTGAAATGGTCTTCTATGAAGCATAGAATATCATCGTTCTTGTCACTGCATCAACTTTCATAAATAGGACTCGTACTGTCGAGAACAATGTCAGCCTATGCCCACTGAGCTATCTAGAATATAATGCTCAGAGATCCTCATTTACTTTGTTGTGCCTGTGTAAATAGGACCAGCACTGTCGAGAACAATGACAGCCTGGTTTGCACTGAGTGATCTAGTATAGAGCGCCCCGTGCTCCTTTACTTTGGTCTGCCTGTGTAAACAGGACCAGCGCTGTCGAGAATAATGACAGCCTGTACGCACTGAGTGATCTAGTATAGAGTCCTCAGTGCTCGTCTAGTTTGCTCTGCCTGTGTAAACAGGACCAGCGCTGCTGAGAATATTGACAGGCTTTGCTCAGGGAGTGATCTAGTATAGATTGCTCAGTGCTCATAATTTACCTTGTTCGTTCTGCATTTAAATCAATGCTGATCTGTAAAAGTTTACCAATCGGTGGTCGTATCATGCCGCCGGTTGGTTTGCGTAAACAGACCCCTTGTGTCCCTCTGCAGTCAATATTAGAGCAGTGAAAAACTTTCTCCAGGCCCATCCTTAATGTATTGCCTGAATGGGTATGTAGTTGGTGAAAACAACCTGAAATGCTAAAAGTGGTTGACCCTTTTGTCTTACCATCTGGGTCAGCTAAATATTTTGCTTGAATTTGCAATATCGTGTCATTTAGAACTGATGGCAAATGTACAAACTGTCCTTTTGTTTGATAAAGCAGCGGGCGGCCGGGTACCTGAATTGTGTTCAAGTATCTTATTGTTATATGACAATGACTGATGTCTCATTGTGGGATGCTCCTCACCAAATGGATGGTTTTTAATGAAGCCATTAGCTCAGCGGTGGCAAGTGAAAAATACAAAATCACCATTATTTTAAAGCCATTAAGTTGTAATCTGCCAGGTTTTAACTTTATTCAGAACGACACCTTGTTTCTAGAAGCTTTTGTGGCTGCCTTTTGAAGATATATTAGTTCATTAATGCTGTGGTGACAACGGAGGCAACACTTTTGAAATTTTAATCAGAGGTATGCATCATAATTTTATGTCGCCTGATGTTCCACAGCGGAAACTGCTCTGTATTTATGTGGAATGAGTCTTGCTTCAATGATCCATTCGGAAGTGTAAACGCTATTGTCTAAGCTGATATGTATTTTGTTCTAAATTATATGCTTGTATACAAAAAGTAAAACTCCAGTAGCACGGCATCCAATAATCCATAAATGCTGTATAATCGAAGACGTGTTTACCGTGCAGAATTGCATTCTGAGCACCCAAAAAAACCAATAACCTATTAAGAGATCTTATTGATTAAAGTGACTATTCCAGATTTTATGGCACTTAATTTTGAGCTATTAACCTTTTTTGTGTTTTATACTTTTATATACCGTAACCTTCTGATAATCCAGTATTTTATATTATTTAGTATGTGTATTTGGTATTTCAATGCAAAAATAAGGATTGATGTAATATACTGTATATACGTCATAGTCTAGTAAGCATTTTGCTCCACATCCCAAAAACTTCAGACTATCCAATTTAATATCCTATTTAGTTTATTACTCTGGTCAAAGTATGTTACTTTATTACAAAATTGAATTGTACAGTGCAATAGCTTTATAGAAATAATTTTTAGGGATTGTCTCACAAGAGACCTTGGACACATGCATAGGACATAGGTACCCCAATCCCCAGTCTACTGTAAGTAGAGAACAAGGTGCACATGTACTAGCTTTCTCTACTCATTACTGTTAGAAATCGGAACACAGTCAAGCAAATACTGTATTTGAAACTCCGATTGTAGGTGTAGGGAAGATGGAGGCACTCTTCCAGACGTGATGGTCTTCATTATACTTTATTCGAACACATAAAACATGCAACTAGGGAAGCGGGTATCCTTAGGGACGACGGCTGTTTTGTGTCTTCCTGACGATTCAACAGGTCCAGTTACTTGGACCCGTCCGTTACCTGGATCCGTTAAAGCATCGGCAAGACGCGAAACAGCTGTCATCCTTAAGGACACCCGCTTCCCTAGTTCCATGTTTTAAGTGTTCAAATAAAGTATAACGAAGACCACCACGTGTGTAAGAATGCCACCTTCATCTTCCCTACACCTACAATCGGAGACTCTTCCGTCAGGTAGAGCACCTGTCAGCCACATTGTTGGCCAGCTGTAAGCAGTCTCATATGACAGCAGCAGAGGTATGTTTAATGTATGCTTAATTAAATGGTGCGATTTTTTTTTTCTTGCTTTCCGTTTGTTCTGTATTTGAAACTCCTGTAGAAATGAATGGAGAGAGTCTGCTCAGGCACCGCCAATTCTCTGTGTACTGATGGGACCCCAGTTCTGGAGATACGTGCGCATCTCAAAGATGTGACTCACGTCTATGAGAACTTTAAGGCATAACCCATGGATATGCCATAAATATCTGTTGAGAAACAACCGCTTTTATATCATATTATATGGGAAACCAAAGAAATATATAAGAGCCAAAGCAACAGTGAACCAAACCAATAGTACAGCTTAATAAATGAACATGTAGTGAAAGTCAAATTGGTAAGTATTCCTATGGTCAGCCAACAACTCTCCCAGGAATGAATTTCCGCCATCACTCACTTTTTTTCAAATTACTAGTAGGATATAATGAACATTCACTTCTTTGCAGCTAATGGAAATCAGGCTTGGCGTGGGTCACACAGACTGCCCACCAATCTGACTTTTCTAGACATAGCCAGTGTATCCGGAGATCCACCACTGTCTGTTGGCAAGGGGCTCCTATAGGCTGCCAACTCAGGACTAGGCTAGTAGTTCTATTGACCCTGTAAAGTAGCAACGTATATGCGAGTAGAGAATAGCAACTTATATGCGAGTAGAGAATAGTTTTCTGTACTTGACCAGGTTTTCTTATGACAGAGCTTCCTGGACCTGTGGTATTTGATGATCTACAGTAGAAGCCTTCAAAAATTACTTTGGTTATTAACTTTTGTGAATATAGTGGGTGTTCCATTTTGATCTAAACTGTAGATTTTCACCTTAAAGGGTTTGTCTAGGACTGTTACATTGATGGCTTTTTCATAGGATAGGTCATCAATATCTGATCAGTAGAGGTGCAACACTCGCCACTCCGCATAGTGCCACGGCAGCTGTATGGGCTCAGTTGCGTAACTGCAGAGCTCTCTCAGCTGCATTGTGGCCACGGCCGGGTACTGCACATTCATCCCCTATTGATTCAAATATGGGATGGATTTGCAGTACACAGATGATGTCAATATGCACATCTGGCCACCGCAGGAATTGGGTACAGCTGATCGGCATAGTTACTGGGTGTTGCACCCCAACAGATTAGATAATGGTAAACTATCCTAAGCATAGGCCAGCAATATAAAAGAACCAGGCAACCAACCCCTTTAATCATGTCTGGCACGTTTTCTGACCAATGCATCAGATGTTGGCTACTTGCATTGAGCTACAGTGTAGTCAATGATGACCAGTGCTAACACTGTGTATTGGTTGTATTGATCAAATAATGACTTGTGACGATGACTATAATTACAGAGTATCCTGTCACAGGCATTGAAGTAATCTCACTTCAATGGTTACACTTAACAAAACAATTATAAACGCATTACATCCTTCCATAAAACCATTTACTTTTTCTTATTTTTTTATTCTCTCTTATTTTGTGTCACATTGCAGATAGCTCATTGTGCAGGAATGCTCTGTGGTTCTCTATCACCATACAACTGAGATATCTGTAGTGATTTAATCAATAATACAATGGAGAGATATAAATAACCACTAGAGCGAGGATAAAACCTAGCAAAAGGTAACCAGATCAATTTTATTGATGATATCAAGATTATATTAGCAATGCAACCAAAGGAAATATTACATACTAAACATTGATTTGGAATCATTACATTTCCATTATTTCTCAATTACAACACTGAACATGACCATTGGGCTATGACAGAAGAAACCCCCCGGTCATATCTGGTTTGTGTGTTTGCTTAGTCTTTTTTGAAGGTTTATTTGCATTGTAGCCATACATATCAGGCCGGTCGGCCAGCAGCGGTGCGATCAACTCTAAATGGAAATCAATAGCTCTGTAAATATTTGATTTACGTTTTCTAACATTTTATCCTGGTTTTATGAGTTTTCTCTGGAATTTTTAGTTTGTGCGCTTTAATATCGTGCTGTAATATTTTATGCAAGTTCTTTTATGAGTCATATATATTTGCAAAAGATAAGGCATTGACGACTGTCATAGTCCGCCAGTCACAGAAGATGAGACATTACATGAAAGTTCTTGTACATTGTGTCATGTTTCTCAGGGTATCATAAAATCCTATCTTCCAAGAGATTTTTACCAGTAAATTTATTGCAGTCTGTTCACAATTTATGCAAAATCATTGTTTTTACACTTACCCCTTAATAATGTATAACTGATCTTATTTTTCTTAAAGGGTTTGCACTGGATTTTTACATTGATGGCCTAAGGCTAGGTCATTAATATTTGAACGGTAGGGATGCAACACTCGGCATTCCGCCAGTTAGATGTTGTGGAGCTGCACTGCACTGCTCCATCAATGGTATAGTGGCCACGGCGGGGTACTGCACATATGCACCTTATTGATTCATGTGCAGTACCCAGCCGTGGACACTATTATGTTGAGGAAGCTGTGCAGATCCGCAACTGATCACATCCGGTCATCGTTGATATCGGAAACAGCTAAACAGTGGGAGTGTCGGTTATCGCACCCCCACTGATCAGATATTGATGACTTATCCTAAGTTTGCAGTCATGCAACCGTATTAATTGAACAGAGTTCGGACCGTGGGAAACGGGCTGGCCGGCGTGCAGTCCATTCACTGCAGTCCGATCTCGGTCCAATTTATACCACCATCTGTTGCCCTAAAAATGGGCTATTAAAGTAAATGTTCTAGACAACCTCTTTAAAAGGGTTGTCCACTACTAGGACAACCCATTCTCATTCTCCACACTTGGCCCCGATAAAATAAAAAAGCCCATACTCACCTCCGAGGTAGGCGCCGTTCCTCCAGTGTCCGCATTCCCGGTCCCATGGCTCTCGTTCGGTTGCATGACACGAGGTTCCTGGTACCCAATCAGTGCTGGCGTCACTGTTCCCTACCTTCTGCAGAATTGAATGCGAAGGTAAGGCTAAGATCAGCTGCAGCCCAGACTTCCTCTTCATGCTCAATTTGTCTGAAGAAGGGGTCAGTGATTCCAGCATTGATTGAGTGTCTGACACCTCATGTCATGCACCCGCACGAGAGCCCTGGGACCGCGAGTGCCGACACCGCTGGAATGGCACCAGCATGGGAGGTGAGTATAAGCCTTTTTATTTTATCTGCGCCAAGTGTGGGGAATGAGAAGGGGTAGTCCTAATAGTGGACAACTAGTGATGAGTGAACAGCTGTTATCCGAGCATCTTGGGCGTGCTCGGATAATATGTTTGAGTCATTGCGGCTGCATGTTTTGCAAACAGGCAATCCGTGCAGGTGTTGCAGTTGTCTAACAGCAGCGATTCATGCATTCGAGGGGATTCAAACATATTACCCGAGCACGCCCGAGATACTCTGATAATACACAAGCATGCTCGAATAACATGTTATCCGAGCACGTTCACTCATCACAATGGACAACCTTTTTAAGTAAGAAATGTTGCCTGTCTTTAAAGCAAATGAGTGTAAGGAAGATTAAACATTTTAAATTTGCATTTCCTTCTAAATATCCTTTATCATTTTTTTTAGTATAGCCATACTCTTTATTTTATTTAAGAGATAATCTTAAAAGGAGTTTGTCTAGTTTTTAGGGTGCATGTAGACTCACAATCTCTATAGTGAGGTTTTTTTTTTAGACACACATAGATGTGTGACTAATTGTAGGCAGGGCTATAAGAACTTTTGTTATGTGTCAGTATTGAAAGTATTGTCTCGGGTTTTTGGACATTGTAGTAATATGCAAATATGTGCAAAAATGTGTTCATTCTGGGCTTTTTTGCTGTTTTTTTTTTTGCAGCAAAACCTGATTTTTTTGGTAGGAAAGAAGCTGAGGGAACAATGCAGGTTTAGGTGTGTTTTTTGATGCGTTTTTTTGGGCTAACTTGTGCCTCTGTGTCCATGACTTTTCTGCAAATAAAAGGCTGCCAATTATGATA
Organism: Ranitomeya imitator; assembly: GCF_032444005.1. Taxonomy (NCBI): domain Eukaryota; kingdom Metazoa; phylum Chordata; class Amphibia; order Anura; family Dendrobatidae; genus Ranitomeya; species Ranitomeya imitator. Next base: position 94,655,499 of record NC_091283.1, read on the forward strand.
CCTGCGTTTTTGCTGCGTTTTTTTCAACACCCATTCAAGCCAATGGGTGAAAAACGCTGCAAAAACGCTGAAAGAAGTGAAATGCTGTATGTCTAAAAAAAAAAAAAAAAAAAAAGCAGCAACGCACAAAATTCTGATGACAAAAAAAAACAATGTGTGTGCATGAGATTTCTGAAATCTCATAGGATTTGCTGGTACTGTAAAAACCAGCTGAAAATAAGCTTAAATAAAGCAGCAAAAACGCCCAGTGTGAACATACCCTAAAAATGTAACAATTAGACATGAGAAAATATTGTTGGTTCCCTCCTTATTCAGCAAGCTATAGCGCTTACAGAAGAAGCTGCAGCGAGAACCCAGATACCTGGAGCGCTCCCGATAATCAGGTATCCGGCCCACAGCTGCACATGCATGGAGAGCCTCCAGGTATCCGGGTTCCCGCTGCTGCTTCTTCAGTAACCACTATAGCTTGCTGAATAAGGAGGGAGCCAACAATATTTGCTCATGTCTAGTAATGATACCCAAGCTCTTAAATATACAAGGAGAAAACCAAAAAGACAGTGAGCACAATAATGCAGAAATCTTAAACTGGTTTGCAGTAGAAATAGCCTAAGATTACAAGTAATGTTATTATTACTAGATGGTGGCCCGATTCTAATGCATCAGTTATTCTAGAATATGTATGTATGTATATAGCAGCCACATAGTATATAGCACAGGCCACGTAGTATATAGGAGCCATGCAGTATATAGCAGACAAATACTACGTGGCCTGTGCTATATACTATGTGGCTGCTATATACATACATACTGTACATATTGTAGAATACCCGATGCGTTAATACAGGCCACGCAGTGTATAACAGTGGCCATGCAGTATATAACACAGCCCAAAGAGTATATAACACAGCCCACGCAGTATATAGCAGCCACACAGTATAGAACACAGCCCACATAGTATATAACACAGGCCACGTAATATAGAACACAGGCCACGCAGTATATAACTCTGGTCACGTAGTACATAGCAGCCACGCAGTATATCACACAGCCCATGTAGTTTATAGCAGTGTGGGCACATATCCCTGTTCAAAAAAATAATTAAAATAAAGAATAGTTATATACTCACCCTCCGGCGTCCAGCGAAGCTGTGCCGATGCGCACGGCTGCCGCCATCTTCCGTTCCCAGGATGCATTGCGAAATTACCCAGATGACTTAGCGGTCTTAGCGAGACCGCTAAGTCTTATGGGTAATTTCGCAATGCAACTCTGGAAACGGAAGCTGGCTGCAACCGTGCGTGCATCGGCGGACGACGGAAGGTGAGAATAGCAGGTTTTTTTTTTTTTCATTATTTTTAACATTAGATCTTTATACTATTGATGATGCATAGGCAGCATCAATAGTAAAAAGTTGGGGACACACAGGGTTAATAGCAGCGTTAACGGAGTGCGTTACCCGCGGCATAACACGGTCCCTTAACGCTGCCATTAACCCTGTGTGATCGCTGACTGGAGGGGACTATGCAGGCGCCGGGCACTGACTGCGGGGAGTAAGGAGCGGCCATTTTGCCGCCGGACTGTGCCCGTCGCTGATTGGTCTCGCCAGCTACCTGCCCTAGCTACCTGCCCTGGCTGCCGCGACCAATCAGCGACGCAGGATTTCCGAGACAGACAGGCGGAAGTACTCTTTAGACAATTATATATATATATATAGATTATTATTTATTTATAAAGCACCATTAATTTCATGGTGCTGTACATGAGAAGGGGTTACATCAAAATACAAATATCACTTACAGTAAACAAAATTAACAATGACAGACTTATAGAGGGGCGAGGACCCTGTTCTTGTGGGCTTACATTCTACAGGATTATGGGGAAGGAGACGACAGTAGGTTGAGGGTTGCAGTAGCTCCGATGGTGTTGAGGTGGTCATTACAGGCTGTAAGCTTCTTTGAAGAGGTGGATTTTCAGGTTTCTTTTGAAGGATCCAAATGTGGTGGATAACCGGATGTGTTGGGGCACAGAATTCCAGAGGATGGGGGATATTCAGGAGAAGTCTTGGAGGCGATTGGGTGAGGAGCGAATAAGCGTGGAGGGGAGAAGGAGGTCTTGGGAGGACCGGAGATTATGTGAGGGAAGATGTTGAGAGATTAGTTTGGAAATATATGGAGGAGAAAGGTTATGGATGGCTTTGTAGGTCAGTGTTAGTAGTTTAAACTGGATACGCTGGGAAATTGGAAGCCAGTGAATGGATTTGCAGAGAGGGGAAGCAGGAGTGTAGCGAGGAGAGAGATGAATTAGTTGGGCAGCAGAGTTAAGGATGGACTGGAGGGGTGCAAGAGTGTTAGAAGGTAGGCCGCAGAAGAAGATGTTGCAGTAGTCTAGGTGGGAGATGATTAGGGCATGCACACGCATTTTGGTAGAGTGAGGGTTGAAGAAAGGACAGATTCTGGAAATATTTTTGACCTGGAGGTGACAGGAGGTGGCGAGAGCTTGGATGTGCAGTTTGAAGGTCAGGGCAGAGTCCAATGTTTCTCTGAGGCAACGGATTTTGGGGACAGGGGAAAGTGTGATTTCATTTATTTTGAAAAATAGATCAGGTAGGGAAGATATGTGAGATGGAGGAAAGATAATTAGTTCAGATTTGTCCACATTGAGCTTGAGGAAGCGAGAGGAGGAGGATATGACTCATAGACACTGTGGGATTCTGGAGAGCAGAGGGGTGAAATCTGGGCCAGAGAGGTACATCTGAGTGTCATCAGCATGTAGATGGTACTGGAAGCCATAGGACCTTATGAGTTGTCCCAGGCCGAGTGTATAGATTGAGAATAGTAAAGGTACCTTCACACTGAACGATATCGCTAGCGATCCGTGACGTTGCAGCGTCCTGGCTAGCGATATCGTTCAGTTTGACAGGCAGCAGCGATCAGGATCCTGCTGTGCCATCGTTGGTCGGAGCAGAAAGTCCAGCACTTTATATCGTCGCTGGACCTCCCGCAGACATCGCTGAATCGGCGTGTGTGACGCCGATTCAGCGATGTCTTCACTGGTAACCAGGGTAAACATCGGGTTACTAAGCGCAGGGCCGCGCTTAGTAACCCAATGTTTACCCTGGTTACCATCCTAAAAGTAAAAAAAACAAACAGTACATACTTACCTACCGCTGTCTGTCCTCGGCGCTCTGCTTCTCTGTACTGGCTGTGAGCACAGCGGCCGGAAAGCAGAGCGGTGACGTCACCGCTCTGCTTTCCGGCCGCTGTGCTCACAGTGAGTGCAGGAAAGCACAGCGCCGAGGACAGACAGCGGAAGGTAAGTATGAAGCGTTTGTTTTTTTTACTTTTAGGATGGTATCCAGGGTAAACATCGGGTTACTAAGCGCGGCCCTGCGCTTAGTAACCCGATGTTTACCCTGGTTACCAGCGAAGACATCGCTGAATCGGTGTCACACACGCCGATTTAGCGATGTCAGCGGGAGAGCCAGCGACCAAAGAAAGTGCTGGCCCTCTAGCCCCGACCAACGACATCACAGCAGGATTCTCATCACTGCTGCGTGTCAAACTAAACGATATTGCTAGCGAGGACGCTGCAACGTCACGGATTGCTAGCGATATCGTTTAGTGTGAAGGTACCTTTACATGCAAAGTGAGAGGAAAGTTCAGCATGGACGTGCTGCTCAATGAGTTTGGATGCAAATGGGAGCAAAGATATGGGGCGATAGCTGGATATAGCGCTTGGGTCAAGGGATAGCTCTTTGAAGATAGGTGTGATTGTGGCATATTTGAAAGCAGTGGGGAAGGTACCAGAAGTTAGTGATAGGTTGAAGAGATGGGTTAGGGATGGGATTAGTGTGGTGGTGAGGTGGGTTGGGAAGGGGTCAAGTGCACAAGTGGTGAGGTGTGATTTGGAGAGAAGATGAGCAAGCTCCCCTTCAGTGATTTTGGAGAGGGAAGTTATGAAATTGGGCATTGGTCTGGTATACAAAGGGGATGTGGTGGTTTGACGACAAAGATTTGCCTTGTTTGGTCGATCTTATTTTTGAAGTACGTGGCAAAGTCCTCGGCAATGATTAGGGAACTCGGAGGGGGCAGTGGTGGGCGGAGGAGGGAGTTAAAAGTGTTGAACAACTGTTTGGGATTCTGGAATAAGGAAGATACAAGGGTTGTGAAGTAGGCCTGTTTAGCAGAGGTGAGAGCTTATTTAAATGCGAGTGTTGCTTGTTTCAGTGCAGTGAAATCGTCGTTGAATGTGTCTTCTTCCAACGCCTTTCTGCAATTCTGGATACTTGCCTCATTCACCACACCTGTGCCCTCCGTTCTGCAACTGATCTAAGACTGTCATCCTCCATAATCCAAACATTGCACCTCCATTTTCAAGAATGCTCTCTTGCTGCACCAGTCTACTGGAATGCACTACCCCAAATGATCTGACTGATAATGTAGCCCCATATTTTTACATGTGCTTTAAAAACCCATCTGTTTAGTTAAGCCTATCGCCCAACTCACTAACCTAACTCTTCCCTGTTCCTAAATGTGAATCATAATCTGCTCCTTCCTATTCATCTGTCTCCACATCCTCCATGAACACAATAGCACACATTAACTTCACTTAGAGAGTTGATGTCTGGATCATGCAGCTTAATATGAAAACCCTTATTTATTGTAATGATGATGACTCGACCATACATAACGAGCACGTTCTACCTAGTGTGTCCTCCTTTTTCCTTAGGGCCCTCACTCCTCTTGTAACTGTTGAAATATGTTATATTGTTTCTATTGTCTGTACATGTCCCCACTTAATTGTAAAAAGTGCTAAAGAAAATGTTAGCGCTATTATATAAATAAAAATGATTATTATCATTATATAGAAGAAACTATAAAAAGTGATCGTTTTGCTGATGTAACTATACACAGCTTAGTTAATATTGGCCAGTACAGCCATGTTAATGTGACCAGGGCCTTACCATCTATCTTTGCTGCTCCATTCATCAGGCGTGATGTCCATTGCTTTCTACAAAACGCGTTCTGCAATTTCCAGAAGTCTAATTCAAATAAATAATGATAGACATTGACAGCGGTGCATGATGCATGCAGGTCCCATATTTTATGATAGATATATCCTGCACATTGACAGAAGTTAGTCATTTTTAAGGGAAATTCACAATTTTTTCACAATTTTCTGTGTTTACTATTTTTTGTTTGCGTAAAACAGAGAACGCTGAATTTAGGCTTTTCCAAGCTGTCAGCTCCGCTGTAATACTTATGTTTCGGTGACAATTTCCCATCACCTGCCGTCTTTGCACATTGTTCTATTTTGTCAACATCATTACCATCTTGCACTTTTCTTATGAGCCGCGCACAGTGGAGTCCGCACATCAAGGGGCGACATTATTGGTCTATGTTGAAATGAGTTTTAACCTGAAGGGATTAAAGATGCCTATTGCACTGAAATGAATGCGCCACATGAGGTGAATTTTCATATAACCTATTTCCAACCTGGTGTTTTCAGGGTATAATTTAGACATCACATTGGAGGTTTATGGCCATATAAAGTGTAGGTGTGTAGGTGGGAAGCTAGATAGATGTGCCAGTAAATAGCTAACCTGGACAACAAAGTATGCTCTCCAGCCGTGCATATTTCAGCTCACAGTTTCCCATCTCTCCTAGGACATTAGACACTGCTAATTCTCCTAAACCTGAAAATGGTTTCTTTTCCTGACGAATGCTGTGTAGCGGTAGTTTATTCGAAGCTTACAAAGTTATGTTTGCACGCTTGTCAGTTCCTTCATTGATCTTCAAACTATTTACTTAAAGATGGATAGTTGGTGTAGACAGTTCTCTACATCCCCCCCGGGATAGTACGGATACATAATGCAATTTGCCCCAAAGCATATCAAGTGGAAGTAGACCGAGGATGGGTAGACCCCACCTTTCTGTTGTCACTAGGTGGCCTGACTTTGTAGGTCAGATCTATTTCATTCACTTTGTTTCGGTAAGTCTCAGCAGTAAAATAAAATGACTATTAGACATGGGTCACATTCATTCAGTAGATAGGTCGTTTTCAGATAACAGCGGTCAGTCAACCTAATGTTAGTTCTTCTAACAGCATAGCTCGGTCATTTTTTTTTCTTTTTCTGGTCTGCCAAGTGATACCGAGTGTTCAGTCACGATGTTGTAATATGATATACGTATGTTCAGATAGAAAATGAATGCGGCTTCATCACCCATTATTTGTTTTCAATGGTTTCTAAAAGATCTCTCGTGGCATAGTTTCCAGAAATGATTAGAGCCATAAAATTCATTCTTGTCGTAGCCCTCCGTATGTGTTCTAAAGCTGGCCGCAATGTGATATTTGTTGGATCGGCACACAATAGTTTCACGCTATAACCAAAAATTCAAAGCAAAACTATTCGTTGTAACGAAGAAACTAAACCACGAGCAGAATGTTCCCTGTGCCGTACAGTGAAATATCCTCCAGGGAATCTATAGGTTTGCCCAATAAATGTCATGAGTCCATGGTCATTATCAACATTCAATATCAGTTATTAGAAATTGCAACATTTTATTACAGGTTCTTAGGGTTTCGTCGATCATATCCAATTGTTATGGTCCCATATACATAAAGGTTAATTTACAAGAACTTTTTATTGAACATATAAGAACAAATTGTTAGTTTTCCTTTTTAGTTCCTTACAGTGGCGTAACTTGAAGCTTATGGGACTCAATGCAAATCTGCGATAGGGCCCCAAAGATCTTTATTAAGAATAGTCTTTCATATGAGTCGAAAGGACCTTTTTGGGCCCCCTAGGCTCTTAGACCTGGATGCAGTTGCAACCCCTGCACCTATTCTAGTTACGCCCGTTTCCTTGTCTTTTATAGAGTTGACTAATATCATTTTATTTGCTTAAACCCTTGGAGACATGACCATTTTTGGTTTATATCACTTTATTTTTTTCCTTTTTCTCTACCAAGAGCCATAGATTTATTTTTGCACCAACACAGCCATACAAAAGCTTGTTTTCTGTTGTACTGTTCAATGATCTCATTAATTTTAACATATAATGTATTGAAAAATAGGAATAAAAATTCCAGGTGAAGTAGAATAAAAATCAGTAATTCCGTTCCTGTATTTTGGCTAAAAAGTTCCTGGTAACTCTGTTCTACAGGTTAGTATGGTTATGGTGATGCCAAATTATTTTAGTTTTTTATTTATGTTTCTTTATTATTTAAAAGAAAATGCAGCTGCAGAGCTGAACAGGTGATCAGCCGGAGCGATCCAGGAAGCTGGGTTCCCTCTGCCGCTTATTCGGTAAGCGCTATAGCTTGCCGAATAAGCAGGGACCCGATCAAATTCGCTCAACTCTTTTCCTGGCCAAGCAGTACTTCTTATCTCCATTTCTGTTTTCTACTGTAAATGTGACGTTTTGTACTTGTAATAAAGGAATGCACAAAAATTTGAAAAGTGCCCAGCACATTTATCTTTATATGAAAACAAAGGCAAATAGTAATTGTAATAATTATATTATTACTATTCATAAAATAAAACTCTGCTACCTGCAATCTTGGAAATCTCAATAGCTAAGCATTAAGCATGAACATTTGCAATGTTCTATAGGCCCTAGTGTGACCTGACCATCTCTCAATAGACACCAGCGCCAGGGGACGAAAGAATAATTGGGACTTGTCCAAGAGCAATATTGGAAGCCATGGCATTTAATTAAAGAGCATAATGTAATATATAAAGTTGATCTTGGCTGCTACATGGAGGTGTGTAAATAAATAGCCAGCATTTTAAGACGTTAACTTGTAACAAGCCTGTAATACCATCTACCTCCAGTCATTGTAGTAATAATGAGTCCATCATACTACCACTTTAAGTTTTTAATGAACATTTACATCCAGAGGCATACATACATTTCGGAAGGGCAATGCTGGCCTAGGCTTCCAATGAGAGGGGAGGGGTACATGGATCCAGGTGTTCTGCTCAAATTGGTTCTGTTCTCTTTAACCATATTAACCTGGCAGAAGGCTTCCTTTCTATTCTAATGGGATATGTCCAGTGTCAAACTGGCATTCCAACCGTGGTTGAGAAGATGATGGGAACCACAAGTGATATAAGTGATACATCCTCTTGTCCATGATAATGGGGGGCAAGAGGATGTGTTGGTGTGAATTAGCAGCTACTTTCAACTCTCCCTTTTTCTGTGTGATTTTTCGTTGATGCCTCTTATTATTAAAGTCCAGAGCTGCATTCATAATTCTGCTCAGTGTGTTCCCAAGGCTTACTTTTTTTGATTTGCATTCTCATAAGTTCTGTATTGACACCAAAGTCTAGAGAGCGATTCGAAGTAGAATAATAAGCAAAACTTACCCTTTATATCTAAAAGATCAGCTAAACTTGTGGATGGGTAGCTGACAGCAATTTACCAACGTCTTCCAATAGCAGACACCAAGATAGTGAGCCATACTTAGACCTGTAACATAGGCTGTGAATCGGAATCACTATAGGATGAGTAATGTTTATTCACATAATCAACTATTTATGTAAATTAATGAAACACGTAAAATGTATAAAGAAACTGTAAAAGGTGAACATATGCTTTAAACACTCTGAAAGATCTCATTAGAGAAGTGTCCTCCTAATAGTACACAAAGCATAAAGCCATGAATGGCGCCGCTGATAAAGTTGGTGCATACAGTACGGCGCTCATTTGACTTCAAGCTCAATACACACGATTTATCCAGAGTGTTCTTTTACAACATTCTCTTTCTCTCTGACGCAGGTATTAATTAACTCTTCGCACTCTTATTGAATCACCTTAATGTAGTGTTTCTAAAGTGCTAAGTGTCTGAGACCGCCACTTTGCAGGTTTTTTATTCACTCGGTGCCGCATTTTCCCAGTCCGGTCCACTGTTACTACATCAATGAACACAACTGCTGCACATTCATTGAATCTACTCTCAATGAAAAATCCTATACAGGAGGAGGCAGAAAACCACTTGCCATAGGCAGCAAAAGCTTACAAGATTTATATCCCCTCCTGTAGCAGTATATCATAGCGGCAAGAATTCCTTGCCCAAGGACAGCTCTGAAAAGCCACTATTGGAGGCTTCCTAGTCTCCGCTAGCTTTTTTTATACTGCTTCCATAATTAAAAGGCGATGAGAAATAAAAATAATGCTGACTTCTAGTGCATGCTGGGAACGATTTGATTTTATTGGGTGCATATTCTCCATTGCTATACATTACGGTTACTGTAAGGTGCATCATGTCTGGCTGAGACGTTTATATAATTATTTTGTACAGGATGGACAGCACAATGAAATGATTGTTAATCTGAGCATCGGATTCTTCTCCAATAAGTTCAGAATGAGTACTTTGTTTTAAGGAACACAATTATAATATAAAATATTTTTTCCCTAGATTTACCAATTACACAATAATTTCCGTTCATTCGTTGCTAGCATGATCCAAGATTATTTTTTTTTTTAAGGATTAGTTATCTCTTCTTTAAAAAAAAACAGTGTCCTAGAAAAAGTATAGATTTGCCTTAAACATTTGGGCCACAATTTAGTGGCTAAGGTGGAAACATACCTAACGCTCTGAGACATCAAGTAGGCTACAAGAGCTGACTCCTAGAAAGGTTGAAAAACCTTCCAGAAATCCATAAGGCTGAATGCGAAATGCTCAGCTGATAGAAGTAAGGGGTGATATGTTGAAGAGTTGTGAGGGCATAGGTTGAAAAAAGGAGAATGCGGTTATTGGTAACATTTTCTTTTTATATAAAAATTGCAAAGTAGAAATAGAAAAAAGCAAACCACAATGGACTACATTGAACAGTAAGTCTGCACTAAAAAATTAATCTTAGCTAAAAAAGCAACTAACGACGTTGAAGGGAATCTGTCACCACATTTGATCTATTTAAACTATTAATATGGGCATACAGGTTATAGACTGCTGAGGAGAGTCCTACCTGTTTGTGGAGAAGGAGAAGGAGAAGTTTCCAGTGTGATGTGACATGGTTACCAGCAAGGCTGTGGAGTCGGTAAGACAATCCTCCGACTCCTGAATTTCCATAACACCGATTCCGACTCCACCAAAATGGGCTCTGACTCCACAGCCCTAGTTGCCAGTGTACTCTCCTGATAACTGATACATCTGCAGGCTCCTCTCAGCTTCCAGCTCACAGGCAGATAGGGTTGCAATATTGTTACAATACAGCAGATCTGAGAGAGAAGCAAAAATGTGTTTGCAAGAAAACAAATTTAATTTCTCCTGTTTTGTGTTAGTTACTTGTCTCACACTGGTAACTCTGCCTTCATGTAAAATGAGCTCTGGCGGCAGAGTTATCCTCCCCAGAGCCTGGAAGAGGTCACTTATATAAAGTGATCAAAGATGATTGCTCAGCAACAACACATCTGATATGAGACACACAGGTAGGGCTGTTTTCAGCATTCTATAACCTGTAGACCCATATAAATCGTTTAGGTAGGTAAAATGTAGTGACAGATTCCCTTTATGTTGTGCTCGTGTCGGCACCACTGTATGGATGAGCAGTGTAGAGGATTAAAACGCCTCCAAACTGGCTTGGTGTTCATCCTTTTTGCTTGAGATTTGTGAAGAAATCCAAACTTAACTGAAGGCTTAGAATCAAACTGCTGAAAATCAGATGCTGTTTAAAGGAAGAACATCATGGAGGAGCCTGTATACATAAATGGCTACTTTATTAATGAAACAGAGCAATGCATTTTGGTGCCTCCTTCTGGCTTTGTTCTGTTCCCGTGATAAAGTTGCCACTTGTGTATAGAGACTCTTCAGTGACAGTCTTCCTTTGGGAAGTGCTTATTTTCCAGCAGTTTGATATTACAGAGGTTATTCATTACTTAGACAACCCACTCTCAGTGGTAATGTTTTCCTCCATTAAAATAAAAACATCTATACTTCACCCCCATGCCAGCGCCATTCCAGCGGTGTCCAATGCTGGCATCACTGTCCCGATCTTCGGACATATAAGTAATCAAGGACAAGTGAACGTCCAGCGGCAGCTCACACTTCCTTTTGATTACTTATACGTCCGAAGGCGGGGTCAGTGAGGCCAGCACTGATTGGTTGCAGGGCTCATGTGACATAACCACATGTGAGCCCCTGGAATGAGAGGGCCGACACCACTGGAATGGCGCTGGCACGGGAGGTAAGTGGGTGTTTTAATTTTAATGGGATCAAATATTAAGTTTGAGAAATGATTGTCCTAGTAGTTGACAGCCCGTTTTAGTCTTTGATTAAAAAGTATAAGCTAAAATTATTGAACCTTATGGGAAAAGATAGGTGTTACATGTATTGAACCCTACGGGAAAATATAGGTGTTACATGTACGGTATATGTGGCTTACCAACCGACATTAGCCGAGCAGGGCACATGGGTTATGCATCGGGTATATTAACACAATCATTCGCCACCCTATATCTAATTTGCTAACTTTAGGAACCATTTGGGAGCACACTTTGTAACTCTTGCCTTGGGCACCAAGAGAGCTGGTCTCATTTCTGACGGGATCGCACTGTTTTTCTCTCTTATGAGAAATGGGAAGCTGGAATTGATTGGGAAGGAGATATTTTAGCACTATGAACTTCCCTGTTTGTATTTTTTGTGATTGACCCCATGTCTTATATTTTTGCCTCTGAAAAATGGTCAAAGGCAATATGGCAACCTATTAACATTGCCATGCTTAACACTGGTGCCAGGTTATGGGTTGGTAAGTCATTTATCAGGCTCCATTCTACTCATCATTTGTCATTTAAGTATAGCACCCATAACACCAGTACATGGCTCGTTTTTACCTTGGAAGCAGAATCCAGTATCTAGCACAAGGAAACAAAATCCTAGTGCCTTAATTGTTTACTCAGTGCCTCCATTAAACTCATAGAGTCCTGACAAGTGAAATTACAATAAGCACAACGCTAATAATCACCGTAGGTACATAACCATAAATCTACCATTATGAGTACAGTTTGTCCTACTGTTTATTGTATTCATAGTTAAAATGGAATTATGTGTAATATATTTTCGTGTGGCTGCAATGTGCTTGAAGAATTGGATGGAGGAAGCCGTCTTATTGTGCGCTTTTAAATAGAGCTGAGAAAAAAAAAACATTTGGAAAGTGATTATTGATATTATATTAAAGTGGACTAGATTAAAGTTATGAGGCTCGACTGGTGAATTATTTTTCACTGGCAATATTAATAATAATTTAATGAATCACAGCTCATTGTAATTGACTACTGATTCATTTTTATGGATTTCTAAGAAAATTCTGATGTCGTCACTGGCGGCGGAAAGTTGGAAGTGAGTTATGTGTGTGTAATTGTGCTCACTGAGAGCTGTGCTGTGGTTATTTCTCAATGCAAGAAAACATATTTATATTTTGTTGTTTTTTTGTTATTCTGTAAGTTATTAACAATGTGGTTATATATTATTTTCTGTCTCACACTTCTGGGCTTTATGCAAAAAGTTTAACAAGGCTCCATGTGCCATTTAGAATAGTGTCTTCACTTCTGGCAATGTAAATATATGCCTCCAGAAGAAGCGAACGCGAAACGCGCGTCGGGGCAGAGGGACGTCGAGGCATTCACCCTGCATACAACACAAGGTAATTAGTGTAAACCTGCATCTACAAACTGTCAATTCCACCATTGCCACTTGTGCATAGGAGTACGACTATACATCTCTTTAGGTCACTTCTTGTTGGAATGACGTACATATTCCTCCTTACAGTGGGGCTTATTTAGCTCCTTATTCAGGATATTTCCTATTTATCTAGATTGTTTTTGTAGATGGTTATTATTGATGTAGGCGTATATGCAGATTTGGGTTTTGAATTTGCCCATGAAGGTTGTGTCCCTCTTTTTGTGGATTCTTTGCACCTTTTTTGAATTGTAGTTTTGTACTTTACATGTTTTTTAATATTTGACTTCAATAAATTGTTATCTTTTAACTAGTACCATAGTGTGGATCAATTTACTTCTCTGGTCACACTATATGTGAGAAAAATATTGCTAGTGGGTACTTTACCTCCCAGTTGGGAGGAATGAGTGTTTAATTGTGAGAGCAATTATGGTGAATATATAAATGTAAATATTGGGCCTCATAGACTGGTTTCACATCCTATAACTATACCCATGTCTGATGTTATAGAGAATTAAAGGGGTTACCCCAACAACTTTCTTCAGGAGCGCACTGCTTCCTAGCCTCATGGCTTCCTGATTGCTGGGGAGGGGCGGTGTTCCTTATTAGAGCTAGTTCAGGCCAGCAGCCTTGCTAGAAAGTGTGTGGGTCATCCATTGCCGCCATATGAGGCAGCCTTGCCTGACTCTGCGGTATCGGAAGTGCTGGCATCGTGACTACCTTCTTGGTAAGCATGGTTTCACAATCCGCCTTGCAGCAAGCACTGAGCACAGTAAAAAGACTTGACACATGCAGTTGGCCAGTGTCATTGGTGGCTGCTGTTGGGGTTGGGGGGTGGGACACACTGTAAAAGCCTTCACTAGAGGTCAGCACAATCAGTTGGATGAAAATGTATGAAGAGCACCAAGCTTACAGGAATAAGTCTGTGGATCTGATTCTGGGCTTCTGCACAAGAATAGTTCTATAAAAATGAATATGTAGGAAATTGGTGGTCAGGATCTGGAGCTAGCACTCCTGAGATCCCAGCCAGTCTGTTTGCTAGCTACTAGTGATGAGCGAATAGCATTGTTGCTCGTGTGATCTCTGAGTATTTTGTAGTGCTCAGACATTGTTTTCCTCAGCTGCATGATTTACGTCTGCTGGACAGCCTGAATACATGTGGGAATTCCATAACAAACAGGCATTCCTCACATGTATTCAGCCTGGCTAGCAGCCGTAAATCATGCAGCTGAAAACTAAATGAGCACTACAAAATACTCAGAGATCACCCGAGCAACAATGCTATTCGCTCATCACTACTAGCTACTGCTCTTCTTAGTTCCCAGCCAGCCTCTTTGTTAGCTACTGCTCTCCTGAGATCCTGGCCAACCTGTTTGCTAGATACTGATCTGCTGAGATCCCGGCCAGTCTCTTTGCTAGCTACTGCACTCCTGAGATCCCAGCCAGCCTGTTTGCTAGCTACTGTACTACTGAGATCCCGGCCAGCCTCTTTGCTAGGTACTGCACTCCTGAGATCCAGGCCAGCCTCTTTGCTAGCTACTGCGCTCCTGAGATCCAGGCCAGCCTCTTTGCTAGCTACTGCACTCCTGAGATCCCGGTCAGCCATTTTGCTAGATACTGCTCTCCTGAGATCCTGGACAGTCTTTGATTGCTACTGCTCTCCTGAGATCCAGGCCAGTCTCTTTGATAGCTACTGCTCTCCTGAGATCCTGGCCAACCTGTTTGCTAACTACTGCTCTCCTGACATCCCTGCCAGTCTGTTTGTTTGGTACTGCTAACAAACAGTTCAGCATCAGTGGTGGCCAGTTTCCTTGGGAACGAGTTGTAACAATAAAATTAATGTGAATACTTTTCTGCCCAATGATGACAGAAGTATTCTAGGAGTGATACCTTTATTGGCTAACCAGAAACCAGCTGATTTTCTGGTTAGCCAATAAAGATATCACTCCTAGAATACTTCTGTCATCATTGGGCAGAAAAGTATTCACATCGATTTTTCTGGCTAACACGGTACCACAATACAATTTGCTATTGTACATAACAATAAAATGAAAAAGATCAGGCAAGAGAATGGCGAAAGGTATAAAAAAAAAACAAGTTAATTGCAAACTTTATTATTTTAATACTGTCTATCTGCATATGCCTATTTTGTAACATTGTAATTAAGTCAATAATTTGTAATAATTGTTCTATAGTCTCAATTCCTGTGGGTTGGGTATTAAAATGTAAGTAAAGAAGCTTATATTTATTCATTGTTGTATGAAGCTGTTGTTCATTGAATAAAAGTAATAAAATATAAAGAAAAATAACATTTAATATCAGCTGTAGCTCTAAATACACTCTTTAGTTTTGGTGATGGTTTAGTTACGGGAGTCATACAATGCTCATTTTAATGTTGGCATAATACAGCCATTCTGAGATATGTTTTCATAGTAAGTACACAAGCCTCATCAAGACTAATTGAATACAGTATGCGGTTTGTATGATAAAATCTGGGGACAGATCTATTTTAAGCCCAATTTTCAGACTACAGGCTTTTGTAATAGACTTTGTATGCTGATATTGTCGTATGAAGGGCAGAATAGGAGAGACTCATACAATTTTACTAGGCAACCGCTTATATTACAATTCCTCTTTATATCTAAAGGGAATTCTTTAATTTCTATATTAAATATTCGTCACCTATTACAGGATTTAAATACAGCCAAAGGGGAAATAATAGGGCCAGATTGAGTGTGAACGCTAACCTAAGACGACCTTTAGTGGAGCCGCTGACCACTGGAAATTGTCAATGTCGTGATGCTTTAAATGACATCCATATCACTCGTCAGGCTGATTGCTTTCTGGAAATTGCATAAAGTGATGGCATAAATGCGGAAGCCAGATAGCTGGAGATGTTTTGTAGTGCATAGAAAAAAGCTTGAGGGGAAAATGAGGAAAGTGGACTGCGATCCTTTCTTGTTTCTATAGAAACCAGGAGTGATCAGCGTGAGAAGGAATTTCTTTCTAGTGTTCGTTTGAGAGAGCGGCTTGGTTCATATCAGGGCTAATGTAGAAACCCTCAGTAGCTGGATATTGTGTGTTCATGCCTGCATGATACCAGTTTAGTAAGAGGATAACATGGAGCTGGAGAATCGGCTTCCTCGTGCACTGGGGGAGAAGGGTTTCTGTCTGAAGAGCGACTCCCTCCTGCCGGGGTGATCCCTCCAGGGAAGACACAATCATTGAGATGGGGCATCCGACTGGAAGATGAGTGGCGTGGATCAAGTCTTTAACTAGCGAGAAAGACAAACAGATCAAACGCCATGCAGACGGGCGTCACAATGACTTTGAGTACGATCATTAATAGTGGGCAGCCTGCCTGAATATCATTATCCGAGTCTACAGCCCCGCAGCACATGTTGGTGCCATATACCGTATGTGGAAATAATTGGAATAAATAGACGCGTTTAATGGAGATGTCCGGTCACATGATATCGATGTGCGATCCCTAGGATAGGTCATCAGTATCCAGTCGGTGAGGTTCTGACCACCGCCGATCTGCTATTATTAGCCCAGGCGCCACTAGAAATAACCGTTACCCAGCAGCTCTAAAAAGCCCCCCCCCATACACTTTACAGTAATGTCATCTAAAATCGCCAATAACATTTGATTGTCGGGGGAGTCAATGAACCATCATGTCTGATTTTGGATTGTTGATATTTTGTCTCCCCGACATAAGCCGCTGCCAGTAAAGTCTGGCAGCGGCTTTGCATAGAGGACACAGGAGTGCACACAGGAGTGCTTGGCTGACCGAGTGCTCCTGTGTATATTTGAGTCAGACAAGATTGCTGCCAGCTGAACTGTATAATGTGTATTGGGGGCTTTAGTGTGTTGTGCCCGTTACTGGGATTTGCAGATTAGCCCGTTTTTTTTTTATAGCAGCTGATATGCTGTACGCCGCTGATTTACATGGAGCTCCAGACCCCAACCGACACAATATTGATGACTTATAATGAGGATAGGTCATGATTGTTATATGCCCGGAGATCCCCTTTAACAATAGAGAAAACTTATCAGCAAAAATGTTGTTAAACCAACGGCAGGATACCATGGGGCTTATGAAAACCTTACAGACGTCCACCTTCCATATCATCATGTCCATCCAGCCCTTGAAGTCAACATTAGCTCTGCTGATTGGGATTTCTGCCAAAGCATTGCGACCCTGACTAGTCCCGACTCCGTTATCATTCTGTAATGTCATCTGGCTGCTGCAGCCAATCACCGGTTGCAGTGGTCATGGACTGCACATACATCATGGCAACAATTGCGATTTGCGTCAATGGTCGCACGTTGGTCAATTGTCATCGCAGAGACTGAGCGGGGACCACAAAACCAATCACATAGTAGGTATGATGAATTTATTCATTTATAATTTGTTCTAAAATATATTATAATTCCGGAATTTTTTTTTTTTTTCTAAATTCTAAAAAACCCATAAAAAATATCCCAAATCACTACTGTTGTTATATAAAAATTAAAGAAAAAAAGAAGAAATATTAGATTATTTAATTTCTCTAAACTACGGTACTTTTTTTTTTACGTTTGTATAATAAATACTGACTTTTATTCATATTTTGTATTCTTCGTTATTCTATTATTACTTTTTTTTCTGCCTTTATTTATTACCAATATTTCTAGGAAAACATTTTCTGCTTAAAACAATCCACAGCTTCATCACATAAGGACACAATCTGCCAAAGGTAAATTTGTCATTTGTTTTACTGATCTATTCTGTTGTCATACTGATAGATGAAAATTCCAGTTAGCTATTTGTAGCAGTAAATCTAGCGACGGCTGGCAATCCAGGGACGCAGTCATAAAAATCTTCTGCTCGTTTCATCAATTATTCTCAATAGGTGATTTCATGCCTCTTTGACTACTGAATATTGATTTTTTTTTTTTGCCGGGCTTGTGTAATCCTTAATATTGCCTTTTTCAGATAATTCCCATTTCTTCTCACATCCTCCGAGCCGTAACATAGGTCAGTGCTCATTGCAGACAAGCAGGGCAGGCACTTTGCAAGGACATCATCGTGTTCGAGAAACAGAATGAATTGGATATTGCAAGATTAATTTTTTTTTTTTTCTTTCTCCCAGACGATGTGTAAGTTCATTGCGCCACAAATTCACAAAATTGAATAATTCTCCAGAGGACTAGTTTTATTTATTTCCAATACTATCATCTGCTGAAGTGTGAATATGTTCCTAAATACATTGTGTTCGCTCATTAACCCCCGATGTAGCCGAGCGGCGTGCCGGACTGTAAATACAGTGGTAAAATATTCACTCATTCGCTTAATAAGACATGATTTTTTTTTTTCTGACAGTAAATCTGCGGCAGATACAATAAATCACGAGGTTAAAAGCTCTCGGTTATGTATTTGTAATATATTATTCTAGCATTGTCTTGCTGATTTACAACGAGGCATATCGGAGGAAAAGAAAATAATAATTTCCATTCGCGCGGTTTAAGACATTAAACATTTATCGATGAATAGGGCATATGTTCTGCTATGGAACGTAAAGGTGATTTTTCACATAATTACTGACATTAGATGCAGATTCTTATTCATTGTGGCAGAAAGTGGCTCTTGTGTTACATTGTTGCAACAACGCCCCAGCTGAGCTTTGCAAATGAGCGGAAGCCATTAGTATGGCGGATTTCTACTGCGGTGGTTATTATTAAAAAGCAGAGTACAAGTGGCAGATAAAAGGAAATGATAGAGCATCTCACCCTACATTTACTCCTGCTACTTCTCTAGCTGTGTCAGTCTTCACTGCAGTGATGGGGGATCAGGTCAAACAATATTGTGCAGCAATTATAGCAAAAATTCCTTTATCCTGTATCAATAGGGCCTGAGATGTGACAGATTATCAGATATACCAGATTATCAGATTGTCCTATAAAACGCAACATAAAATTAATTACTTTTGCTCAGTTCAGGTCTTGCAAAATCTGGGCTATTATAACATGTAACCACCCAAAAATTTGCAGGAAAAATGCAAGAATACCTTGACTATCGAACAAAGGTCAGGTTCAGCTGATCATATAGAAATTGTCCATATTTCATTCAGAAAAAAAAAACGATGTTTCATCTCTATTGTCATGTCTGTATTGACATCTGGCTTTTTACAATTACGGTAAATTATTTATTATATTAATATAAGAGCATTAATAATTGCAATGGATCCAATATAATATGCAATAGCCATAGTGGCCTTTTTTTATTTTATGCACCCATTGAGATAATGAGCGAGTATGATCTTTACTTTGCACTGACGAGGGGCAATATCCCAAAACACATGTCTTTAGATTGATATTCTGGTTTGCCTTTTATCCTAAGTCATGTGACAAGGCTCAATAAAGGGTCGATAGTGACTTTTAGGATTGCTACTTCCAATAAGTGGCTCTAGAGTTCTACTCCTCTTCTTCTCTGAAGAGATCATTTGCAATTTTAATTTCCCAGAGGAGCATTGTGTAGCGTATGTCTCCTCACTCTGACATGCCAGGCCTGTCTTGTTATTCTCCACAAGAAGAATGATTACCCCTTAGATCCACTCTTAGCCTCTCACCTAGCCAATCAGATCTCACACTTTGCACTGATGTGGGGCAATGCCCCGAAACACCAAGTCTGCAGATTGAGGTTCCGGTTTGGCTTTTATCCTAAGTCATACTGCAAGGATCGACATTGACTTTTAGAATTGCTTCTTCCTATAAATGGTGCTAGAGTTCAAGCCCACTTCCTCTCTGAAGAGTCAATTTTCATATTCATACATTTGTATAATAAACACACCAAAAACGGCTACAAAAAAAGTCCCAAAAAATGCATTTAAACACGCCGGTAAAAAATTACTGTGAAAAATGACGGTGAAGATAACCTTAGGCTAGGTTCACATATTCCATATTTGGTGCAGTTTTTATACCCGGATTTTTAAACTTAAACCCATACATATGTTTAGCACTTATTCAAGTGTTTTTATGAATGTTCCTAGTTACGAAAATGCAACCTAACAATGCATTGCCAGTTTTATTGGCAGCGCCATAATGAATGGAGCTACATTTAGTCTTCTAACCTTCTGCGCCATATTTTTTTTTTTTTTTAAACGGGGATAAATATACCCCGCCGGGGATAATAATTCACCATTTTATGGACAGGGGCTGATCTTATTGGCCAGACCTCCACCGATCGGCAAATTATCACCTTATTATGGATAGCTAAAAGATTATTTTCACCGGACAATTCCTTCAACTAGCTAACTTAGTTCTGTTACATCTGTATTCAACCTCGGACTGGACCATCGGGCAGCAGCAGAATCCTCCGGTGGGCCCCTGTGAAAGAGTGTGGATGAGCAGTGCCATTTCACTTGATTCACAAGATAGCCAAATTAATATTACCGGTACATGGAAGCAATAGTACATTTTTATACTAGGATCAGGGCATTTTTGCATGTAGCTGAACAGTGGGCCCCAAGAATCAGTGTTATTGGTGGGCCTTTGCCAACCCAGTCCGGCACTGCATGTATGGGGCGTGCTTACTACCGATTACGCCTGAGCTAGTGCTGCTCACTTTAAGGAAGTGACTATTGTAAAGCACTGGGTAATACTCTATCCCACATATTAATATCAGATTGTGCTCGTTCTCGGTAGCTCTATCCGGATCTCATTTCCTAGTTATTTCTTTGTGGAAGGAAATCAGTATCCCTCACCATGCTTGTAATTTTTCTACTGTCTCAACAAAGTCTCTGTTGATTTGCTTTATGATTGATACCACATTTTATTTGTCAGTGCAGAAAACATTTTGTGATTGAAGTGCAGACTGATGATGTATTTACTGGCCCCTTAAAGTGTTATAGGAGAAAATAAATTAATAAAACATTACTAGTGCGGCGCTGTCCTCCAGCCTGAGCTTTCCCATCTATCTGCCAAGCTGGAAAGCAAACATACAATAAACATATCCCTCTTCTCCTTATTACTGCCGGCTTTCTCGTTCATGTAATTAGATATTTTCTTCATAATGCCGCGGATGTGCTGTTATACTTATGGCATCAATTACTCCTGGTAATGCTAATCATAAGCTGCTAACAATAGGGTTAATAATAATTGCAATATATTAATGCTAATGGTGGTTTCTTTTGCATTCTTCCATAAAGCGTATAGCTAGACGGAGTAGTCAGTTGCCCGGGGCATTATTGAGAAGGGGAATACAATTTATGAAAAATAAAGATACTTGGACAATAAAGATGGCCTGTCAATTGTCATTAATGTGTCATTTTTGTAACTGTTGTAAAAGCTGCAGTTCTCCAGAATCCATTATTATATTTTTTATTCATGTGTCTCTTCATTCTGTAGGTTTAACTCCCTCTTCTCTGTATGTAAATCTAGTCATTTAATCCAACTAGGTGTGGTCACTAAAAGACAACCAGATAAAAGTTGAAAATGACGACTTACTGAGAAAAAAGGATTATAGCCCTTATTCAATAAATGGAATCTGTCAGCAGGAATGTGCTATGCAATCTGAGCATAGCATGAGTTAGGGGTTAAAACACAGATTTCACAGATACCTCTCTTATCAAGCTGAGTCCTGTTGTTTAGTTGCAATGATTGTTTTAGCACCAGTAGCTTATCATTGATGGGATACAGTAGAATGTTCCTTCTGGTCCAACATGTCCCTTCCGTGATAGGCAGCTCACTGTGTATAGACATTGTTTATACAGAGCCTGGTGTGGGCAGGGTTAGCTTCCTCTGCTCTGCTTCATGCTAAATCTAAAAACTCTGATTGTGTAAGAATGGCTGCACCCAGTAAACTGAGTGATACATCGTTGGTTTCAGCTTTTCTTTGCTTATATTACGCTGCTCTCACATGATGTATCAAAAACCTGCTGACAGATTCCCTTTAAGCTTTGTACTCCAGAATTCTAGTGTAAAACATATTAAGAAGACACTTGGAAGTTGGGCAAAAATATTACTACTTTTGGCGTTTACATGCCAGTCCCAACCCGCTCTACCAATGTAAGTGGGGTATGGGTGGGGCGAGGCTAAACCCACCCATCAAATTTATGAAACGTTATTCCGCTTACTGGAGAACTTCTCTCGTGGCAGCGAACAGCTGCTAAAAGAAGCACCTAATTCATTAACTGGCGTGTCATACTCCAGCAAGTCCGTTCATTAAGACTGGCATGCAAAATGTATGTAGTGGGCATATCAACAAAATAGGGAGGCACGGGAATAAAAAATAAGCTTGATGGACATGTCTTTTTCAACCATGTTAACTATGTAACTATTTACACCAGGTAAAAAAATTACATTTTTATGGCAACTGACATGTCCTTTTAAAAATCCCTTTGTACAACCCGTTGATTGCGGTAATGTAGCTGATGATAATTCTGTAGGCAGCAAGGGACTACAAGTACAGACAATCACTATAAGAGCCCACTGTAACCAACCAGCATTGGGTGGAATTTGAGTGGATAAGAGATAATGGCAGACAGCAGTGTCATTTCGTGAGGGAATGAGCTGGGAGAGAAACGGCCACCATTTTTATGTATGTTATGGTTCTGCCAGGTGTTAGTCACATAGGTTTATTGTTTGTCTTGTCTGATTGGTTAGTTGTGTTTTAATTTTTATTTCCACCAACCACCCCAGACAAAGCAGTTGCGAAACACATGTCATGGGTGATTGGTGGATGAGCCATTGTTGGTGCATGCTACTATAGCATAAATCCACGTTATACCTTTTTTTTAGGGCATTAGTTGCTTCATCTTGGCACTTCTCTTTGAGATTTACCTTTGATTGTGTCTTTTAACCTCTCTGTATTCCTTGTGCCATCTTTCTACATTTGTATGGGGTTTATGCCATATATTTTTATTATATACACTTTCCTGCCTTAACCACCAACTTAAGTCTGTGGCTGTTGTGTTGGTATTTTGCCTGTCTTTTCATAGTAAAAAGTATATTTTAAATTCATTTAGCGACTACTTTGATCCTGCATGGTTAATTTCTTATCAGGATTTCTGACCCTTTAACCTCCAGATATACCTTGCGAAAGACCTGGTACTGCCGAAACTTCGGATGTTTTATTTATCTTTTTCCATGAGGGTCAGCTGAATAAAATTATTTCGTTATTCTTCAAGTTGAGTGCCAAAGTATTTTCTATATAATTGAAGGCTACATCTTACTTACGTTTTTACAGTAGAGCATGCCTTTTCTCCTATTAACTGACTGGGTCATCCAAGATTATTATTATTATTTATTATTAAAGCATCATTTATTCCATGGCGCATTACATGTGAGGAGGGGTATACATACTAAAAACAGGTACAGTAATCATAGACAATACAAATCTTGACTGGTACAGGAGGAGAGAGGACGCCGCCCGCGAGGGCTCACAATCTACAAGGGATGGGTGAAGATACAGTAGGTGAGGATAGAGCTGGTCGTAAGGTGGCTTGGACGATCGTTGGTTACTGCAGGTTGTAGGCTTGTTGGAAGAGGTAGGTCTTCAGGTTCTTTTTGAAATTTTCCATGGTAGGCGAAAGTCTGATGTGTTGTGGTAGAGGGTTCCAGAGTAGGGGTGATGTGCGAGAGAAATCTTGTATACGATTGTGGTTAGAGGAGATAAGAGGGGAGTAGAGAAGGAGATCTTGTGAGGATCGGAGGTTGCGTGCAGGTGAGTGCCGTGAGACGAGGTCACAGATGTATGGAGGACACAGCTTGTGGATGGCTTTGAATGTCATGGTTAGGGTTTTGAACTAGAGTCTCTGGGTAATGGGGAGCCAGTGAAGGGACTGACAGAGGGGAGAGGCAGGGGAATAGCGGGGGGACAGGAGGATTAGTCGGGCAGCAGAGTTTAGAATAGATTGGAGGGGTGCGAGAGTGTTAGAGGGGAGGCCACAGAGCAGGAGGTTGCAGTAGTCAAGGCGGGAGATGAGGGCATGGACTAGGGTTTTTGCAGATTTTTGGTTGAGGAATAATGAATAATAATAATATTTATTTTTATATAGCGCTAACATATTCCGCAGCGCTTTACATTTTGCACACATTATCATCGCTGTCCCCGACGGGGGCTCACAATATAAATTCCCTATCTGTATGTCTTTGGAATGTGGGAGGAAACCGGAGTACCCGGAGGAAACCCACACAAACATGGAGAGAACATACAAACTCTTTGCAGATGTTGTCCTTGGTGGGGTTTGAACCCAGGACTCCAGCGCTGCAAGGCTGCTGTGCTAACCACTGCACCACCGTGCTGCCCTAATGTATGGATCTACGGATCCCGGAAATATTTTTGAGTTGAAGTCGTCAGGAAGTGGAAAGGGCTTGGATATGTAGCTTGAATGAGAGATCAGAGTCAAGGATTATCCCGAGGCAGCGAGCTTGTGGGGCAGGGGCTAGAGGGCAAGCATTTACTTTAATGGATAGATCTGTTGGGGGGGTCGAGTGAGATGGAGGAAAGATGATGAATTCTGTTTTGTCCTGTTTTGTATTAAGTTTGAGAAATCTTGCAGAGAAGAAGGATGAAATAGCAGACAGACATTGTGGGATTCTGGTTAGTAGGGATCTGTATGAATATTTTTCAGTCCTTAGTATATAGTATATGGCTCAGGCAGAGAGGGGTAATACCTCCCTATATTTCTAGTCAACTTCATAGCTTGCCAATTTGTCTAAGATGAATCTGACTATAAATATTCTTAGGTATCCCATTGTATCAATGCTTGAAGTGGTAATCTATAAAAAGCTGATTTAGACATTTGTGCAAAGTGATTGTCAACATTGAAGTAACTTTTTGAGAAATGTAGTATTTCCTACCAGAAAATGCCCTATATGTAAAACTACTTACAGCCCATAATTCCGCCCATAGTGATCTAATGCTTGATTTAATTGAACATTTTCTTAACGTATGAAATTATAACACAAGAAGCGTTGGATACATTATGGGAAGTGTTGGAAATTACTGTCTCTTTGGTTGCGCTGATTGGAGATGATTGTGGTGAACATCAATGTCGGTTGTGATCCTTAACGCGTAACATTTTCCTGCATTTTCTTATGTAAAATGTTATGTATGTAATAAATACGGGCTGTGCATGCACATAGTATAATATAAAACTACAGGTTTTGCCCTTATTACAGAATGTTTAGGTTGAATGACTCCGAAAATCCTGATTTGCTCATTGTGACAGTAACTTGGTAAATCCAGACTCTACAGTATCTTTGCCGTTATCTTTACATGCAGATGGCAAATGTTAAATGCCTCAGGCTTCAAAACTGTCAACAGCTAATGAATGGGTTGATGGCATTTCAGGATTATTTTTCAGGAAACCATTACAGCATAAAATCCCAGTTATGACCCTCCGCTCACTCATATATGCTACAGACACACTGAATTGCTCACTTAGTGATTCATCGTCGGTCCACGGTTAGATATTAAAGTACTAGCACTGCAATTTGTAACATGGGAGATGGTCAAAAGAGGGTGACATATAGCCTCTTCCGGTTCTATATGTTCAGTATTGAATTCTATGAAGAGTCATTGTACTTTTAATATAGAGCACTATTTATTTGATTATGCCCTGTTTCCACTGCTGACATGTATATTTTAGTAGTTACTGGTATTTCAGATAAAATACGTATTTTGGAATTTATTTTCCTAGTGTTGTGCTATTCCTCTGTTATTTCTTCTCTATTATAGACAAGTGGGTGTGTCTCTAAATAGTCTGACACTGCCCAATCAGTGCTGAGAATGTATGAATTAAATTGACACCTACTTGTTGTTTCATCAAAGTGGTGTGTCCTTCCAGAGTTTGTCACTGACATTAATTGGACAGTGTCAAAGTTTGTTGGGAAATATTATCTGTAAATTCCTAAGAGGAATAACAGAGGAATGGCAACAACACAAAATCCAGTGAGAAGAACATCCAGAATTGGTAGATACACAGGTATTACAGATTTTTACTAAACAGACATGTACGAAGAGCTGACAGATCCTTTTTCAGTCCACCTAACGGATGTAGGCAAGGATGAGATACCAATGCTTTGTTTCTGATGAATCAAAGAAAAATCAGATCTTCGTATGCACAGTGACAGTGCGCTCGCAGGCTCTGCTGAGAACTGATGAGTCAGCAAGAGAGTGCACTGTCAGTGTGCATTGAAAGGAGAAAGCTCAGCATATAGAAAAAGCAGACAACAGACCCGTCCTTGCAAATGATGTAAAATAACAGTTTTCTGAATCTAGATATTTTTCAATGATGCATTGTGTTAAAGAAGTTGACCGCTACGAAGACAACTCTTCTCATACCCCATGCTTGGCCCTGATGAAATAAAAAGAAGCTGATACTCCCCTCCCATGCTAGTGCCGTTCCCACGCTGTCGGCACTCCCTATCCCCTGAGCTCCCTTGCCCAATCAGTCCTGGCATCACTGTCAGGGCTCCTGTCAAATTGAACATGAGGATGTGAGAGAGCACCTGCAGCTTGGTCGTCTTCTTCATGTTCAATTTGTCTGAAGGTGGGGACAGTGCTGCTGGCATTGATTGGGTGCACAACCACACGATAGCCTTGGGACCACTGGATCACTGCCAGCACGGGAGGTGAGTATAGGTTTTTTCTATTTTATTGGGGCCAAACATTTAGATCAAGAAGGGGTTGTCCAACAAGCAGTGGACAACCCCTCTAATGTAATGCTTCTTCTGTATATTAAAAAGCAGAGGTGTATAATGTGCAAAATGTTATGTGCACATACCCATATCTAGTAATAGTGATGCATGCATTATTCATGGATCTCAAGCATGATAAATCAGTGTGCTCACTCCTGTTAGACACATATTAGCTGATCCCTCCTACACTGTATTGACTTCAGTTGCAATATTCAGTTTCATTACTTACCTGAAATTTAAATGTAAATAAACAAGATCAGACAAGTAACATACTTGGATATAGCACAGAATGTCACATATTACTTGTACATGTTCAAATCGGATACCTAAGCATTATGTCTGCTGTTCAATAAATAGCTGCAAATAACAAGCTATATTAGATTAGCTCAAGTTAATTTTTAATGACAAGTTCAAGTTAAGGACAATGCCTTGTGAATGAGAGGAAAGAAGAACATTTCAAGCAGTTGGTAATGTTTTACAGGTAGCCGTGGATCATACAAATGTATCCAGAATAGCGGAAATAACATTTCTAAAGTTAAACCAGCGGTTTGCCATAATTAAAAAAAACTTCATTTAAGAGTAAAATTACAATATAAAGTCAAGTAAACCCTGTGAGATAAGTTACATGATTCCCGTCACCAGTTATAATCATTATAGTCAACCACATTTTCCATTGGTTGGTACCGTAATAATTAAAGCAGAAACCAGAATACTAGGGATCATCCAGTGAGGCCACGCGGTGCACAATATTTGGTTTGATAGGTCCGGCAGAAGTCAACCCCATTTTTGGGTGACTCTCTAGCCAAATACTTTCTTCCAGGGTCTTCTTTTAAACATGGTCTAATAAGTACCGGAGTACACCTAAACGATGATATGGATTGTGTGTAGGAATGAAAAATGCAACATGCAAAAAAAAGATGTGGAAAGCAGGCTTGCAGAATTATTTTGTCTGATCATTTGGAGCCTCAACAATCACATAATAATCCTTTTAATAGGTGAAAATGCCTTGTGTCAGACGTTACAAATTGATCTACAAGCTCGAAAATGAAACGGGGAACAACAATCAGTGATGAGCCCAAATTGAAAACTTTTTAGAAGCTTCCATCATCTCATAATAGCGATCACCAGAGACGTCAGTGGTGGAAATATTCTATTCCCATTTCAACCTTTTCTGGTGTATGGACCACCATGGTTATGAGGCATGTAATAAAGAGAGGTCGACCGTGTTTAATCTCTTCCCATTGTGTATATGTATGGCAGAAGACAGAATAAGGTCTGTAAAGTGAACTGAGCCCACTCCAGAAACCATATGTGCTGGCTGTGTGATACAGATGACACATGCCTCAATCAAAGCTAGTACAAATCATGGCTCTTTAACATCTTTTTCACCTCTTCAAGGGGATGGTGAAGTTGCCGTTGAATTATACGTAAAAATAGGTGTGAAGAACTATCGTATCTGGAAGTGGTAAGCAGGGCTATGGAGCCGGTAAGCCAAACCTCTGACTCCGACTCCTCAATTTCCCTGACACCAACTCCAACTCGACCAAAATGGGCTCCAACTCCACGACTCCGATGGAATTGGTAAGCCAAACCTCCGACTCCTCAATTTCCATGACTCCGACTCCACAGCCTTGGTGGTAAGTCCACTATTTACATTAGCGATCATAATGCTAGAAGAATGTAAAGAATGGATTCCGCTTCTTAATTAGTCACCTTTTAATCAATTTAGCTGTAGAGATAAGTTGACGTACGTAACATTTTTCTTACAGTATTTATGTTTTGAATATAACTTTTATCACAAGTAATAAGCTTGTCAGTGCTGGTGGTGGTGGTTTTTAGTACTCTCGGTATGGTAGAGCTTTGAAATTTTTCATTTCCTTTGTCTGTTATTAATCACTAGGTTGCATAAAATAATAGCATGTAACTTATGAGTTCTACTGATCGTCCATATTAATGCTGCATGCGACACATATGGTGCTCTCAGTCTCACTTTCTTTGCAAGCCATCTGTTGTGTTCCCATATTAAAGATGTCACAGAATCATTCATTATTCCTTTGTTTTACTGAAGATCCTAAGTAAATGTGATTTAATATTTTTTTGTTTTAATAACAAGATACTTAGGTCTATGTGTCTCTTCTTTCCCTTCACGATTCCTTGGTCTTAACCTGTATCCATTTATGAATGATCAAGTTGCGTAAAGGCTGCCGTATGTGGAGTGGAGAAATAAATGATGGTTATCTTACTATCAAAAGAGATAAACTGGGAAATTTGGAGACACCATGGATGTGTGGTTTTTATATTTTGCAGATTGTATTTTCTCACTCTAGCCACAATTGTTGGTATTAGACCCTGTAGGTGGTCTGTCACACAGCTCTGTATCTGGCCTCTCATAGTGCTGAGAGGAGAGTAGAAAAACAGTTGCATCTCTTGTAGAGAAAGGAAGCGAAACCATGGATCTCTGCCACCTATCTCTATGGAGAATGGCCAATTGAGAACGGCGGGGAAGAAGGAAAATACTTGATATATACCTGGCTCAACAGGAGTTACTCCCACAATGACAAGGCCATCATCTTGATAGACTCTGAGGTCTTATTTTATATATATATATATATATATATATATATATATATATATATATATATATATATATATATATATATATATATATATATACATATATATATGTATATATATATATATATATATATATATATATATATATATATATATATATATTTGTACGCTCCTCAACATTGAAATTACAAAACCAATAAGTATGTCATGGAATTACGCAAATGATGAAAAAATAGAAATAACATTTTCAAAACATAGCGATTTATTCGGTATTGAGTTTGAGCACCACACAAAGAAATACCCACACTTTCACACCTTGGCATGCTATGAATGAAGTTCCGCTGCGGGCAATTGCCGGTCAATGATGCCCCCGTTGTGCTCAGTGACAGACCAATTCGGAGACTTTGCAGGCACTCTTTGGTCATGCAAGCCGTTCACAATAGCACAAGCATCATTCATCCTGGTGTCGCTTTGCTGAAAAATATCTCTAGAGTAATTTTGACCAAGCAGCTATGCCTCTGGTTCAACAACCAAATCAATGTAGTGTTGAGTAGGGTTGAGTGACTTTTACTTTTTTAGGGTCGAGTCGGGTTTCGCGAAACCCGACTATCTCAAAAGTCGAGTCGAGTGAAATCGGCCGATTATGGCGAAAAGTCGGGGATCGACCGAAACACGAAACCCAATGTAAAGTCAATGGGAATTTTTTTTTTTTTCTCTCTCTCTCCTCCGTCCCTGAACAGAAAA
This sequence comes from Ranitomeya imitator, assembly GCF_032444005.1. Taxonomy (NCBI): domain Eukaryota; kingdom Metazoa; phylum Chordata; class Amphibia; order Anura; family Dendrobatidae; genus Ranitomeya; species Ranitomeya imitator. The sequence continues at coordinate 94,685,183 of NC_091283.1, forward strand.
GCTGGTGTTACACATTGCAAATCGCTACAGCGCACAAGCGATAGGCGTCCACACCCCTAAGACCTATGTCATCACTCTGCCCACGCTCCTTCACTGGCTGAATAAATGGCGCCAAGCGCGTCATACGAAACGCGACTTTGGCGCGAAAGTCGCGTACCGCGTGGCCGATCCCAAACAGGGATCGGGTCGGGTTTCATGAAACCCGACTTTGCCAAAAGTCGGCGACTTTTGAAAATGAACGATCCGTTTCGCTCAACCCTAGTGTTGAGCTATTAGTGTTCCCTGGGTTAAAGCCTAGAGGGGTTTGGCTAACACACCATAATAGTGTGATATTCCCTCTGGATAGCCCCTTCATGGAGGTTCCCCACATGGGCTTGTCATTTGTAGAATGGTGTGTAGTGGTTCGTTCTGTTCTGCCACTGATGCCAAACGTAAACTGTTAAACCGGGTCTACACAAACATCAGAAGGCCCAGTCACATCACTAAGCTATCATCTGGATGCCCAGCTCCAGGTATTATATTGACCTCTGGCCAACTCTTTGAATGGCTGCCTCAGTACAGAGCAAGATGGCAACGGAGGCCAGAGTGGAGGTCTTCTCCAGCGATAAGTCAGTTTTGTCTTGGGCACAATGATAGCCATAGATTGGTCTGAAGATCACATGGGCAACGCTATGAAGAGGCCTTCACGGGGGAATGTGAAAGTGTCTCGTGAGCCATTTTTCATCTTGACAACAGCCTGCATTGTCTGTAGATAGACACGAGAGGATCACTGTATGGTCCAGGTGAGTGCTCACTGGCTGTGGACAGGAACTTTGTGAATTTCTTGACATTCCATTTTATCTGGTGCAGCGTTTGATTTACTTTGGTATCACCGCGTTGATAAAGGAAAAATCTTTCAAAATATAAAAATAATTAATTTGATCAGTAAACAGTGCAACAAAAAAAATCAATTCGTTTTTTTGGGCGTCGCAACATTGCAATAAAATGCAATTACTGGCGAAAATGTTAATCAGAAAATGTTTAAAATGTAAAATTGAGATACTGATTTGGCTTTTATCCTAAGCCATATTGCACGACTCGTTAAAGGGTTGATTGTGACTTGTAGGATCGCTACTTCCAACAGGTGGCGCTATAGAGTTTAAGTCCTCTTTTTCTCTGAAGAGGCAATTTGCATAAAATGTAAAATAACATCCTAATCAGTGAAGAGCGAATGTGCTAGGATAAGGTGTTATCTGAGCATGCTTGGGTGCTAACCAAGTGTCTTTGGCATGCTAGAATAATATGTTAGAGTCTCCGTGCCTGCATGTCTCGCGGCCACAACACATGCAGGGATTTCCTGTTTGTTGGACAATCCCTGCCTGTGTTGCGCCTGTCGAATAGTCGCAACACGTGCAGACGCTGGCACTCAAGCATTTTTTTTTCGAGCACTCCAAAGACACTCGGTTAGCACCTGAGCATGCTCAGATAACACCTTATCCCAGCACGATCACTTATCACTAATCCTGTCATACCATTTTACCTTTTTTTTATCGTACTTTAAATATTGCGCTCCAAACTGAAATACAAAATGTAAATATTTATGCAAAATATAATAGTAGTAATTAATACTAATTCCAGAATAGCATCTTCATGTGATAATTATGTAAATTGGGCTCCCAGGTCACAGTGTGAACTGCCTGATAATCCGGATATTTTCCCTGTGTAGCAGGGTTGGTAAATCTATGGATGCCGCTGCTGGCTGGCCATGTTCTGTCACTGATGCACATTCTGACAGTGTTAATTATGAGACATTAAAATGCAGCAAAGAACAGATTGTACCTTTCTCACTCCAGAGCATATACGGCTCCAGCATAGAGGGAATTTTTTTCATTAAAACACCTCCCGAAAGGGCTGTTGCACACAGCTCTGTGAATATAATTTATAAACTCCCGGGGACCCTGCAGGAATCAAGGGAGATAGAATTCAGCCGAGATTGACTGTGTTACTTTCGCTGCCTGGGTAAAAATGATGTTGGCTGGTAGGAAATCACAGGGCTTGTGACATTTGGAAAGCCGGATTTATTAATTTGCATGTAGTCATGTTACGAGCTTTGAAATATGGGTTTAAATACATTCTGTACAGATATTGCTCTGTCGGTGGCCTGTTTGTCATTTTCTAATACACGGGGCTGTAAACATGTAGCACAGATTAAATATTGTAATTGCATTGCGTTTTGCATTTCCTAGCAGCTGCGGGGCATACAGGACATTTCAGCCCTTGCCTATGCTGCTTTTCTTTGCTTGGGTCGATTTTTTTCTTTTAATTTTTAATTTTATTTTTTTTATTTTTTTTAGCTTTAAGAATGAACAAAGTGAAACGCGTGGGGGATCGAATAGGTTAAAGTGATTAACGTAAATAATTGTCGAAATAAGGCGCGATGGATCCTGTCCGTGGAATTACCTGCCGCATTTGGGAGAGCGGGAGACGCAGCGAGCGGCGGACAGCTAATGGTGCTTGCAAAGAGTAAAATTAGCTCCTGCAATTGTCACTTTGCACATGGTACATTGAATTTGCAATAAAGTGTGCTTGCTCACCCATGGCACACCTTTTCACTGATGCTGACATCTGTTTTCACCTCTCTTGCTCGGGCTCAATCGCTCACTTCCACATCACTCCATGGCGAATGGCATTGATTGCTGCTTTCCCTGACAGTTTGATTAAAAGGAAATGTGCATTATTGTAAGTAGTGTTTATGTTATGCTTCACAGTCAGCGCCAACGTAATACATGGCTTCCATATATTTATATTACGAGGGCTGCAATTTGGTTTTGTCCAACCAGGTAATAATTCTCTGCCATTAGAAGCAATGCAGCGCCACCTTATGGCCTTATTAGCCATGCAATTTTTATTTTTTTTCACTTTTTTTCATTTATAGATTAGTAGAGATAAAATAAAGGCAAGCACATAATGAATAGAAAATCGTTACATAAAGCAATACAGACTTCACCAGTTGTAGAGGGACCAGATGAGAACGATATATGGGCCCTTCGCAGATCCTCCTGCTTTGATAGGGGATATTGGCCCCTTCATCTATTGGCCCCCTGTGGTTGCCTGTTGTGAATTCTGTTATCGAACTCCCTCCTGTGGTCATGAATGGTACTTCGGCGTGTTCTGTCCATGGGCTCCCTCTGGTGGCTGTGAGTGGAGTTGCTGGTTCTGAGGTTCCTTCCACAGGTGATCTAGGTTATTCTTAGGCTGGCTTCTCTATTTAACTCCACTCAGATCGTTACTCCATGCCAGCTGTCAATGTTCCTGTACTGGCTCAGTTCACTCTTGGATCTTTCTGGTGACCTGTCTCTTCCTGCAAGAAGCTAAGTCCCCGATTGTTATTTTCTGTTCATTGTTCTCTTGTCCAGCTTGCTTTCATGATTTTGCTCTGCTAGCTGGAAGCTCTGGGATGCAGAGTGGCACCTCCGCACCGTGAGTCGGTGCGAGGGGTCTTTTTGCACACTCTGCGTGGTCTTTTGTAGTTTTTTGTGCTGACCGCAAAGATACCTTTCCTATCCTCTGTCTGTTTAGTTAGTCTGGCCTCCCTTTGCTAAAACCTGTTTCATTTCTCTGTTTGTGACTTTCATCTTAACTCACAGTTAATATTTGTGGGGGGCTGCCTTTTCCTTTGGGGAAATTTCTCTGAGGCAAGGTAGGCTTTATTTTCGATCTCTAGGGCTAGCTAGTTCTTAGGCTGTGTCGAGGCGTCTAGGCCATGTCAGGTACGCTCCACGGCTATTTCTAGTTGTGTGATAGGATTAGGGATTGCGGTCAGCAGAGTTTCCACTTCCCAGAGCTTGTCCTGTATCGGTTTAACCATCAGGTCATTTCGGGTGCTCCTAACCACCAGGTCCATAACAGTTGTCCCAATCACATGTCTGCCCCAGGAGCCCATATTCCTCCAGGATCTACAGAATTTTCAAATCCGAAAAAGAGGACCCTTAGGCTATGTTCACATGTTGCATTTTTGCTGCAATTTTTTTTAATGCAAATTTTAAGCTTTTTTTTACAGTACCAGCAAAGCCTATGAGATGTCACATTGGTTTTATTTTCTTGACCGATTTTGAAAACTGCGTTTTTGCAAAGTGCACAAAGTCACTTCTTTCAGCATACAGTTAGGGCCAGAAATATTTGGACAGTGACACAATTTTCGCGAGTTGGGCTCTGCATGCCACCACATTGGATTTGAAATGAAACCTCTACAACAGAATTCAAGTGCAGATTGTAACGTTTAATTTGAAGGGTTGAACAAAAATATCTGATAGAAAATGTAGGAATTGTACACATTTCTTTACAAACACTCCACATTTTAGGAGGTCAAAAGTAATTGGACAAATAAACATAACCCAAACAAAATATTTTTATTTTCAATATTTTGTTGCAAATCCTTTGGAGGCAATCACTGCCTTAAGTCTGGAACCCATGGACATCACCAAACGCTGGGTTTCCTCCTTCTTAATGCTTTGCCGGGCCTTTACAGCCGCAGCCTTCAGGTCTTGCTTGTTTGTGGGTCTTTCCGTCTTAAGTCTGGATTTGAGCAAGTGAAATGCATGCTCAATTGGGTTTAGATCTGGAGATTGACTTGGCCATTGCAGAATGTTCCACTTTTTGGCACTCATGAACTCCTGGGTAGCTTTGGATGTATGCTTGAGGGCCTTGTCCATCTGTACTATGAAGCGCCGTCCAATCAACTTTGCAGCATTTGGCTGAATCTGGGCTGAAAGTATATCCCGGTACACTTCGGAATTCATCTGGCTACTCTTGTCTGCTCTTATGTCATCAATAAACACAAGTGACCCAGTGCCATTGAAAGCCATGCATGCCCATGCCATCACGTTGCCTCCACCATGTTTTACAGAGGATGTGGTGTGCCTTGGATCATGTGCCGTTCCCTTTCTTCTCCAAACTTTTTTCTTCCCATCATTCTGGTACAGGTTGATCTTTGTCTCATCTGTCCATAGAATACTTTTCCAGAACTGAGCTGGCTTCTTGAGGTATTTTTCTGCAAATTTAACTCTGGCCTGTCTATTTTTGGTATTGATGAATGGTTTGCATCTAGATGTGAACCCTTTGTATTTACTGTCATGGAGTCTTCTCTTTACTGTTGACTTAGAGACAGATACACCTACTTCACTGAGAGTGTTCTGGACTTCAGTTGATGTTGTGAACGGGTTCTTCTTCACCAAATTAAGTATGCGGCGATCATCCACCACTGTTGTCATCCGTGGACGCCCAGGCCTTTTTTAGTTCCCAAGCTCACCAGTCAATTCCTTTTTTCTAAGAATGTACCCAACTGTTGATTTTGCTACTCCAAGCATGTCTGCTATCTCTCTGATGGATTTTTTCTTTTTTTTCAGCCTCAGGATGTTCTGCTTCACCTCAATTGAGAGTTCCTTTGACCGCATGTTGTCTGCTCACAGCAACAGCTTCCAAATGCAAAACCACACACCTGGAATCCACACCTGACCTTTTAACTACTTCATTGATTACAGGTTAACGAGGGAGATGCCTTCAGAGTTAATTGCAGCCCTTAGAGTCCATTGTCCAATTACTTTTGGTCCCTTGAAAAAGAGGACGCTATGCATTACAGAGCTATGATTCCTAAACCCTTTCTCCGATTTGGATGTGGAAACTATCATATTGCAGCTGGGAGTGTGCACTTTCAGCCCATATTATATATATAATTGTATTTCTGAACATGTTTTTGTAAACAGCTAAAATAACAAAACTTGTGTCACTGTCCAAATATTTCTGGCCCTAACTGTATTTACATCCATAGGAAACAATGAGTAAGTGCAAAAACACAGTAAGAAAGGCAGGTATCAGGTTTTGCTGCATTTTTGGTGCAAAACCTTTAAGGCTACTTTCACACTAGCATCGGAATCTCCCTGTCGCAATGCGTCGGGCAGAGATTCCGATGCTAGCGTTTAACGCACTGCACAACGAAGGCAGCGGATGAATTTCTCCGGCGCATCCGCTGCCCCATTGTAAGGTGCGGGGAGGTGGGGGCGGAGTTCCGGCCGCGCATGCGCGGTCGGAAAAAGCGGTCCGTCAGGAGCAAAAAACGTTACATGTAGCGTTTTTTGTGCCGACGGTCCGCCAAAGCACGACGCATCCGTCGCACGACGGATGAGACGTGTGGCAATCCGTCGCAATGCGTCGTCAATACAAGTCTATGGGGAAAAAACGCATCCTGCAAGCACTTTTGCAGGATGCGTTTTTTCTGCAAAACGACGCATTGTGACGAATTGCAGTTAACGCTAGTGTGAAAGTAGCCTAAGGAGGTTGCATCATGTTTTTTTTTTTTTTGGGGGGTGGGGGCGCTAAACTTTATCAGCGTGCACAAGAGATAGCAAAAGCGCAGAAGAAATGCAACGTGTGAACATAGCCTTATATCGTTTTATGATCGAGGGGTGTTGGCATCAACCAGCACCAGTAAAGAGACCCGAATTGCTTTTTTTATTAAGTTTTTCCTTACTTTCCCTCTTAAGTAATGGATCATTTTACTCTCAGTATTTGTGCATGCAAGGGAGAGAGACCTGTCACTTAGAGGGAGCGGGCGGGGAGAAGCCCACTGGGACTCACCTTTCAAATTAGTCTCCCAAAGTCCCCAGAGGCTCTTAAAGTATACAGCATTTCAGAGTCAAACATACCTGGCTGAAATCATGCAACCAATGTCTGATACATACTGCCCGTGGATTGGACAGCATATGTCAGCTGTCGGTCCCCTTTAAAGCCTCAGTCACAGGTATGAGTTAAAATTTGGGACATATTTATCAATGTGGTAATAGTAGTAATTGCATTAATATATATGGCGCCCATGTTCTGCCTCATATTTTTAAGGACTCGGTGATTTTTCTTGCACACAAAAAAACTGTCCAAATTTCAGCAGTGCTTTGGATCAGATTTTCATCAGTATTTGTCAGTTTTTCCCATCAGAGCTACGAAAAAAAGTTGTAATTTTCTCATATCAAACAGTCCCCGGAAAACGCACATCAAACTGATGGCATCCAGTGGCTTTTTTTCACAGCCCTATAGACTTACATTGACACGTTTGATTCTTGTCTTTGATCAAAATCGGACGTGTCAACGTGATTTTGTGTGGACCACTCGGTCTGGGAAAATACACAGACATGTGAACAACCTCATAGACTATAATAAAACCACAGAAAGAACTCGTACCAGAAAAATTGATGTCTGATTGAGCCTTTAAGCTGCCTGTCATTCTTTATGCGCTTCTCATTTACATAATTTGCATAGCTTTGTAGTTTCTAATTGGCATGTGTTGTGCTGATAATGGGGCATTTGAAGGGGCGTACCTAGAAATATTGAGCAGAATTCAGAAAATTCCTACACCTGCTTTATTTGCCAATGTTTTTAGCCACATGGGATGACTGGTCTCGGAAGTTGGGACCAGAGTTACAGAAGTGAGAGGTCCAGGCCATTGGCACTGAGTCCCCCACTACCTAATGGGCACCATAGAGAGGATTTGGTCTTCCTTCACTGTGAATTCTGAACTAAAATGGCTTGAAAATTACTGTACTATTAGAAAAATGTACCTGTACATTGTATATGCTTTACTCTCTGGAACAACTGCACTTTTTGGATGTTCTGTGACATACAGTGGTCAATATGGTTTATTATAATGCAATAAGCCTTTTGTGTCTGTAGGAATGGTGGAGGTAATGTTCTACTCCTTGGTCCCCCAAATAGATAAATGTATTTTTATCAATGTATGTTGTCAAGGATAAGACCCCCTGGGGCTGCGGTGCAGCCTAGATAGGGTTAACTGTAACGGCCGGCCCAGTTTTGGGAGGGGGAACTGAGAGTTATTGCCAAGTTCAGGAAATGACAGCTTAGTAGAGAGGAGTGTTGAGTGATAAGTTGTGGTCACAGGAAGTCTGCTGCTGGACAACATGAGCCTAAGATTTGAGGCAGTCTATTGTCAAAGTATCCTTCCATGGGAATCTATCAGCCGAGGAACCTTGAGATGGACGTGGGCCCTTGGACGCACTCAACCTGTGAAGTTACAGGAAAAGATGGACTCTAACTCTAAGAGGAAAAGGTGATACAATGTGGGTGCAGTGCTAGTGGTGGAGAGGGATTTCTAGTGCTAGGGAAGATAGCAAGATAAATATTTCACCCATACCGAAAAAAAAGCTGAAGTTGAGTTTGGTACCAGTGGGAAAGACTGCAACCCATTTGGGCCTTATCCTTTATGCCTGTTTGTATAAACTGCCAGTTGTCTAGTAAAGGTTTGACTGTTTTGATGAATTCCGGATCTCTTGGATTTTTGCCTCCACGGGTCCAGAAAAGGAAAACCTGGAGCCAATGGAGGCCTGTGGGCCAGCAGTAAGTGTGAAGCACCCCACACACGGCAGCACACCGGGATGGGGACACCTTTTTGTTTGTTGGATGCCGGAGCAAGCAGGAGCAACAGCTGACCTATGACTACCTCATAAGGCACCTTACATGTCCATCCCCATTTCTATCCATTTTCTGTGCTTTGTCAATTGTATTAACGGAGTATTCCCATGCATGCTCAACAATTTTCGAAACGCTCGTAAAAGTGGAGAGACCTGCATGCAATGCTACCTCTCCATTTATGGCTGTGTGACACTCTGTGACTGCAGACTTCTGAATCCTAACAGTGTGTGATGCTGTCAGTATTCTCCAGTATTACCGGTGCGAGTGGGCGGTCGCGTGATCACAGGTATGCTATCACTGCACTTCTACTGAATGAGGACGAGCACATCAAGTCAGCACATGACTGCAAGTGTACAAATCACAGACTTGCAATCACGTGACTGCCTGCTCTCACTGGCAATACCGGAGAATCCTGACAGCGAGTGCTCTGCACGCTGTCGGGAATCAGAAACCTGCAGTCACAAAATGACTGATGATTTTCATCCCACGCTTGAACAACCTCTTTAAGTACATATTGTATGGATTAGTTTTTATAACATGATGCCTTCACGTTCCCTTTATTCTGTCTCTATTCTGCAGTGCAGTGTCTGACTTGTTAGTGTGTATTCAGAGATAAGGTTATCACATATGTGAACCTTCTTCGGCTTTCTGAGGACAAGTTAATACACAGGGCAACGATAAGTGAAAGAAAAGACACAGATAAAATAAAGTTGCAGTACACAGCAGAGGTTTTCAATCCCAGCATAATGGCTGAAAAAAAATTGCAATCGTATTTGTATTTTAAAAGTGAGATATTTGAGTCGGCTTTCCATAGTCTACTCTTGGCAGGATATCATTCTCCAGGGCTCTACCTTGAGGTTCTCAGCATTCAACACTTTCAAGGAATGGAACACACACTGTGAAATGTACAGTTCTTAACCCGTACATGTGGGTCACACTTACGCGGGCATATATAAAACATGCCTTTACTGAATAGTTGCTGCAAGCTTTGCCTTCAATAGGTTGTTGTAATGCTGAAGAGGTATAAAGTGTTAGCGCCTAACTGTTCTATAATAAACCGGAGCCTTTTCATACATATTGTATTGTTACAGTTTGTCTCTAGGCAGAAAATTAAAATTCAGCCAGTGGTCAGACTTGAGCTCTACATTACCCTTACATGGCATCTGCCTGAATTGGTCCCATGTATTTTAATACTACGTTAGTGTTCGAATAGATCTTCAGAGCTTACTAGGTTGCTGCTAGTCCCACCTGCACTGAAGACCTGCTGTTAACAAAAACCCACTTAAGATGCCATCGGTGGACTATCTAGTAGTTCCAATCTGGCATGGGGTAGATTGTTTTTTGTGGGGGGGTCTTGATTACCCCCGAACTTTACCTTATCCATGTTGTGTTTGATTTAAAAAGTTTTACCCCCACCCCTCTTACGATGAGCACACAACCCATTTTCTTGTGGTGGTTAAGTCCTACCACTTGATACAAGCTCAATACCAACTGAAGACATGAATTGTTTAGAAGACCCGGTTTAACCTTAATTTCGGCCCACCACAACTGGATAACTCTTATCAGCTTAGAATGTATATTATGTAGTCTGTGCGATAACTTGCTGGGGTACCACATTGAGTTGAGTCTGTACATTGCAATACTGTATACTGTAATGTACTGGAAGCAGTGTAGTGTTTGCCATCCTGTACACTGTTGTAGAGTTGACACACTAGGTGCCCCTTAGTTTTGCCTCATGTGTTATCAGTGAATTTGTCCGTATTCTCACTTTGAAGTGCACAGTGATCGGTGGAAATTAATATAAGCCGTTTGGCTCCACTACCCCAGAGGACATGTGGTCTGCTACTGCCCTTTTCATCCTCTAGCCTGCTGTCTCTCTTTGGGACCTTGTACCACAAAATATTCTTCTCTGGTAATCAATTATGCTTTCCTCTCCACTCTCACTCTGAAAGCCAATTTTTGGCTTCCAGATGTTATTCCCCTGCCACCTCACTTTCTTCTGTACCCCCTTCTATGAGTTACAATGCCACCCAAATATTGCATAGTGATGTTTCAAAGGTTATCATGACTTACAATGAACCATTTTGATAAATTGACACAGGTGGTTATCTCATTGAAAAGAGAATTTCCCGAGTTTGTAAGTATCTCCTAACCATAGAATAGGGATAACTACCGGATTGTTGTTGGTCTGACCGCTCGGGCCCTACCACGCCTGAGAACTGGGGCTGTGAAGAGCTCGTGTGAATTGAGTGTAGGTCGATCATGCGAACTGACGCTTCAGTTATTCTTATATGAGTACCAAAGACCAACCGAGCGCAGATTCAGGTTCTCAGGATTGGTGTTGAACCCTCAGTGACCGACCAGGAAGATATCCATGGATAAGGAATATCTTGCAAACTTGATAATAACATTTTAAGAAAATTAATATAATGTAACATTACACAAATGTTGTTAGGTTCTATATCTCATGCATCAATTGATAGAGCTGAGCAAAAAGATTCGAAAGACCATTCTGCAGCACTTCCTGGCACCCGGACCATGGCAGGGTGAACTTCCTTGACCACCACTTGAATGCCTGCATCCTGAACGCCTCTTGTGATTACCAAGTCCCATGATGACTTTATAACATCATTTTATGGTGCAGTCTTTTTCAATCACTCTAATCAACAATTCAAAGCACTTTTAATGTGTAATAAATCATGACTGATCTTCATCTAGGATCCTTGACATTACATTATTACCAGTATAAATGTATTAAAATGCCAAGGGAATGCATTTTCACGATAACCCTATAAAGATTTATAAATGTATGTATTCATTTTATGTTTTACTCTATATTATGTGGCTCTCAGCAATATTTGACCATGCCAGATTGTCTATTCATAGTACAAACGCCCATGTGATTAGCAGACACATTGAGGAAGCAATAGAAGAATTACAAGGTTGTCTGGATATCTATGAATCAGTTCATCAAACCTCTATGAGGATGTAGGCATGGCAGTAAAGCTTCTTATACAAATTGAGTAAAAAGCAGTTGAAGACTATTTTAAGATGCTGTATTTTGGAGGAAAGTGGGGGGTGAATCTTATAGTCCGAATATACCTTAATTTAGCTGGAGGCAGGAGCTGGCGGCTGCAGCTAAAACATGTGCCCGCTGTTGAAGAAAATTAATATTCACTGCTCCCCACGCCCATAGTCCCTCCCGCCTCAATGCACTGAAGCCAGCGCTGAGAGGTAGCCAGGACTATGGGAGTAGAGAGTGGTTAATATAAATTTTTAATAGTGGGCACACTATTAGCTGCAGCCACCAGCTCCTGCAGCGGCAGGGCGATCACGTGTGCCTGCTATTAAACATGATGAATATTAACTGCTCTCCACTCCCATAGTCCTGCCCACCTCTAGCTGGCTTCAATGCATTGAGGCGTGGGGAGCAGTGAATATTCCGACAGCTGACCTCGGCGTGTGGGGGCGCATAATAGTGACGTCATGTGCTGCTTTCACATTGAAATCAGCTGCTGGCATAAGCACAGGACACATGGATGGGGATAGGGGCCATGCATACCAGTATTGGGATGGGGGCTATGTATATTGGGATGGGACCATGTATTATTGTGATGGGGGGTCATATGTACCAGGATGAGAGGACCATGTATACCGAGATTTGGATGAGGCACCATGTATTCCAGGATGGGGATGAAGGGACCATGAATACAAGGATGGGGATGAGGGGACCATGCATACCAGGTTGTGGATGAGGGGACCATGCATACCAATTTGGGGATGAAGGGACCATGCTTAACAGTTTGGGGATGAGGGGACCATGCATAACAGTTTGGGGATGAGGGGACCATGCATAACAGTTTGGGGATGAGGGGACCATGCATAACAGGATGGGGATGAGGGACCATGATACCAGGATGTGGATAAGCGGACCATGTATACCAGGATGGGGATGAGGGGACCATGCATATCAGGATGGGGATGATGGAATAATGTATACCAGGATGGGCGACCTTGAAACCAGGATTGAGATGGGACCACGTATACCAAGATGAGGAAGGGGGCTCTGTATATCTGGATAGGGCAGTGTATACCAGGATGAGGATGAGGGGAACGTGCATACCAGGATTGGGATGAAAGGCCTATGTATACAAGGATGGGGATGAGGGGCCTATGTATACAAGGATGGGGATGAGGGGCCTATGTATACAAGGATGGGGATGAGGGGTCCATGTATGCCTGGATGAGCGGTGTATAGCAGGATGGAGATGAGGGGACCATGTATACCAGGATGGGATGTGGGTAAGCGGACCATGTATACCAGGATGGGGATGAGGGGACCATGCATATCAGGATGGGGATGATGGAATAATGTATACCTGGATGGGCGACCATGTAACCAGGATTGAGATGGGGCCACATATACCAAGATGAGGAAGGGGGCCCTGTATATCTGGATAGGGCAGTGTATACCAGGATTGGGATGAGGGGCCCAAGTATACACATATGGGGATGAGGGGACCATGTATACCTGGATGGGGTCATATATACCTGGTTGAGCGGTGTATACCAGGATGGGAGACCATGCATACCAGGATGGAGATGAGGGGACCATGTATACCAGAATGAGGATGGGGGCCATGTATACCAGGATTGGGTTGAGCGGGCTATGTATACCAGCATGGGGAAGAGAGGACCATGTATACCAGGATGAGTCTGAGGGGACCATGCATATCAGGATGGGTATGAGGGGACCATGTATACAAGGATGGGGATGAGGGGACCATGTATACCAGGAGGAGGCCAGATATACCTGGATGGGGTAATTTATACCAGGATGAGAGACCATGTATACCAGGATGGGTATGAGGGGACTATGTATACCAGAATGAGGATGGGGGTCATGTATACCAGGATTGGGATGAGGGGGCTTTGTATATTGGGATGGGGGGCCATTTATACCAGCATGGGGAAGAGAGGACCATGTATACCAGGATTGGGATGAGGGGACCATGTATACCAGAATAGGGATGAGGGGACCATGTATACCAGGATGGGGATGAGGGGACCATGTATACCAGAAAAGGGATGAGGGGACCATGTATACCAGGATGGGGATGAGAGGACCATGCATACTAGGATGGGGATGAGGGGACCATGTATATCAGGATGGTGATGAGAGAACTATGTATACTAGGAGGGGGATGAGGGGACCATGAATACCAGGATGGGGTTGGAGATGGGGCCATGTATAACAGGATGGGGCCTTATATACCAGGATGGAAATGAGGGGACCATGTATACCAGGATTGGGATGAGGGTGTGATTTAAAATAAAAACTTTTAAAGTATTTTTACTTTTGTGCAATTAGCACATATTCTCCAAAAAATAGTCAAATGACTATTTCAGGTACAAACTGATAGGTGAGGCACATTAGACCTTGCGATATTGACAAGCTTGGCCAACACTCTAATGTATATGGGGACCCTGGACAATTGATTGTCGGGGAGCTGTCCAATTGCGGACTCCTGATCCTTTTGTTCTAGCTGAGATAAGCTGTCTGTCTGACGGTGACTCTTGTAGAGAACACGGGAGCATTCGGCCCAGCGAGCGTTCTTGTGTATGGGAGATGCGGCCAAGATCATTGTCGGCTGAACGATCGTCTGTACAATCATTCAGCCAACTGCTATCTAATATGTATGGGGGCTTTATGGTCCAGTCAATGAATTTACCTTGTCACTGGTGGATGACTTTTCCATTCTTGATCTGTCCCTTAATTTAATATCTTAGGGCTACTGGCCTTGACTAAAGTTTTTCTGCATTGTGCAATAGTAAAAGTGTACATGAAAGCAAAACGGCACCGTATAACGACATTCACTTTTAAGACTTTACAGAACACGTTTTTTATGTTTCTTTGTGCTCTGATATAATAATGTATCAGTTTGATACCTGCATCTACATTTCTTGAGTATTCTTTTTTTTGCTATTTATTTGGATCCCCCAAATTCGGTGTCGTATTTATACATAGATTCGAGTGTCTTCTTAAGTAGTTACGCACTTTGAAAAATAACGACTCTTAAATAATACACAAAATGCTCTTTGTTGGGTACTTTACCAATAACAAGGGCACAAAATAATTAAATACTAATTCTCTTTGCAGTGATGTCCTCATTACACAGTCTTCAATGACTGCATGTGACTTTGCATACTAAGCTCTAATGATTATTTCCCTGCAAAAAAACCCAGAAGGATGGATAACATCTTGCATAGTTTCATTTAGTGCTGGCATATCTTAGCTTGTTATTTCAATAATATGCACATGTAGTAGTCTGGAGCAGAAACATTTTCATCTACAATGCAGATCATTTCCAACTTGTTACTGTCTGAGGAGAATGCTAACGCTTCTACGTTTGCTCATTAGCTCTTCGTAAGACGGAGCCCTGTGTCACAGCTGATAGAGCCCTTATGAGCTTTTTAGCCGAATGACTGATGCATCTCTCGTTATGTCAGATCTAAGGGCATTACTGGCATCTCCCTTTATTCGCTGTCTAACGCCATCAATCGAGCAGCCGCCATGCACCCATGATCAGGCTGATTATTAAAATGTGCTCAGGAGCCTGCCGACACCAATTTTCTCTCATCTGAAAAGGCCAATATAAACTGGCTCAAGTCAAGTTGACTGCTATGTTCAAGGAATATTTACTATGAGGCACAGCAGGTGAGGGGAAAGAGGAGGTTTAATATCAGTCTGATAAGAGGGGTCTACATGAAGCATGCAGATCTACTGTGGAGAAACCCAATTGTTGTGATGGACAATCTCTCCAAAGTCAGCCACATGCATGCGTCTTATGTTCTACCTATGTGGCACAGTAAAAAACAGGCAATATTCTCACTGTGTCATTATTCTGAGCCAATAAAGCCCCTCATACACATTAGTCTAATATTCACCACATACGTCGATATTGACAGGTTCGGATGACAATCTGACGTTCATTATGGTGCCAGACAACTTATTGTCAAGGAAGAAGTCGATTGGACATTTCCAATTTTGGACTGCCAAGCGCTTTGTTTTTCCAGAGATGAGACGCAACCAAAGATGTCTATCAGCGGCTTTCTCACAGAGAGCACAGGAACTCTTAGCCGAACAAACTGTATATGGGAGAGCTGGTCAAGATGGCTGTTGGCCAAAGCATCATTCAGTATTGTTCCACCAATAGCCGTCCAATTTATGTGGGAGGGTTAAGACCTTCTTCTCATCTTGTTTTTTGCTTCTGGTGAACGTTACAAGTTGAAGGCTATATTGCTAAAATGAAGTGAAAGCAGTTTACTTTTGGCCTGGTTACAGTCACTATATGTCAGTATAAGGTGTGACAAAGTCACTGGTAAAGTGCTGGAGGGGAGATATGTGGCACTATGCTTAATGGCGTCAGTGATATAAAAACCCGGAGTTCTTTCCTCTAGTGCCATGAGGGGTTAAGTTAACTTATATAATGGGCTGGTTTTTATGTGGCCATCCATAGAGCAGGTTTGGAGGATGTCCACCTTATCTCCATCCCAGGGTGTGGTCTGGGGCTTAAATAGCTGGGCTCCAGAGGCAGTCTAGGTTCAGCGGGGCTGGATAGAGGATTTCCAGTGGTTTGTGTGCTTAGGAGGAAAGACTGAACCGGTGTTGCCCCAGAGCGGGCAGCTCCTGGCAAAAGTATGGACTGTGTACAGCATTTTTGTTTTCTTTGTTGTTTTCCTGTTTTTGTCTGAATGACTGTGGTTTACTTTCCCCTTCTTTTTGGTTTATGCCGCTATATAATAAACCAAACCAAAGATTTAAAGAGACATTGTTCCTGTTTTCTACCTCCATGTACCACTGAGTGAGTTGAACTATCACAAAGGGTATGTGCATATGTAGATGCTGTGGCATCCGCCAAGTATTCCCAGGGGATTCCGCTTCAGAAAAACACCGATGGTCGTGTTCCTGAGGCAACATCATATCCGTCTTCATCATTGTCCTTGTGGCAGCTCCGCCACTGGCAGCTTTCACTCTGTGCTGCTGAGTATAGAGAGCAAGTGGCTTCTGAGCACAGCAATGCCGCTTTGACATTGCTGTGCACTATGCTCATTTTATGGGGCATTTTTGGGGCACTTTTTCAGGTCATCTGACACCCTTGGCCTGAAGAAGATGCCAGAATATCGGTAGGGCACCAGCAGCAGTAAAGAGGAGTGGTGTTTTTTTTTTTTTTTTTAATGATAGGACCACTGTGTGCCAATTTGAAAAGTACTGACATGTAGATATTATGGATCAGGGGTGTCAAACTGCATTCCTCAAGAGCTGCAAACAGGTCATGTTTTCAGGATTCCCTTAGCATTGCACAAGGTGCTGTGATCATTATGTGTGTAGGTGATTAAATTATCACCTGTGCAGTACAAGGAAATCCTGAACACATGACCTGTTTGCAGCCCTTGAGGAATGGAGTTTGACACCTCTGTTATGGATAATTTCAACTAATCAAATTCGGAGCCAAACTAGGTGTCATTATAATCTGTCATTTATTTGCTTTGTCTTTTATATTCATTGTACTATCACTTTAACAATACTGGAAGCCAGCATCGGATAAGGCTTTATTGCTAATTGTTAACATGGCAAGCATGGAGGGAAAATCTCAACAAGGCAGATGGAAAGATCTGCTTGAAGAGAGGATCAGAGAAGGCATTGCTATTCAGCTGGCCTAAATCCGTTAATCTGATGTTATTATTAGTGATAAGGCAAAGCAACCAAGATAAAATTGTTCTATGTGTAAATGTCATTTAAATAGGACTCTTAAATTTCCAGTCAAGTAGACGAGCTCTATTCCAAATCAAGAGATCTTTATTTGCAAATTCAAGAGGAGGCGAGGAATTATCGTGACTCCAGTCTTCCCCGTCAGCATTGTAGTATTGATTCCATTGTCAGCATTGTTTGCACCTTATGTATTAAGTGGCCGATCTCTTCATTGAGGCATTATCCACCGAGGAGGGATGGTTTTTTTTGGCCAGCTTATCTGTGACGCGAAACCATTTTCCTGATAGACTTTACAATGGCTCTCGTGTGTGGGAATTACAGCATTATATATGCAATATTGTACATACAGGAACTGAATCATCATTTTTTGCTTATTTCTATCTTTGAAACTTGTTAGGGCTTTTAAAGTCAAACAGGTTTCATATTCAGTTTACCTAATTGTCTTAATTCTGGCAACCCTCGCTGATTTAAGGGGGCACATTTAAAGGGGTTGTTTAGGCTTGGGATGAAAGTCTCCAGACATTATTTGACTGCTGACTTCTGAATCCTGACAGTGTGCATGATATTGGGATTCACCGCTGTTGCACATGACTGCAAACATTCAGTTTGCATACTTCCGCTCAAATTCCAATTTGATGTGCTTGTCCTTTATCATTGCACTTCTATTGACAGAGGATGAGCATGTCTAGTCATCATGTGTTATCCAAGAAGTATCGTTTCTCCTTGCGGAGATCGACATGCTAAGCATGCCGAGATGAGGATGCTTAAAGCTGCAATGCTCCTCTGGGTAATATGCTAATTATGCAAATTGCCTCTTCAGAGAGGAAGAGAGCTAGAACTCTAGTGCCACCTATTGGAAGGTAGCAATCCTACAAGTCAATGATGACACTTTAACGAGCCTTGTCACATGACTAAAGGTACCGTTACACTAAACGACTTACCAACGATCACGACCAGCGATACGACCTGGCCGTGATCGTTGGTAAGTCGTTGTGTGGTTGCTGGGGAGCTGTCACACAGACAGCTCTCTCCAGCAACCAACGATCAGGGGAAAGACTTCGGCATCGTTGAAACTGTCTTCAACGATCCCAAAATCCCCGGGTAACCAGGGTAAATATCGGCTAACTAAGCGCAGGGCCGCGCTTAGTAACCCGATATTTACCCAAGTTACCATTGTAAAAGTTAAAAAAAAAAAAAAAAAGTACATACTCACATTCCGTTGTCTGTCACGTCCCCCGGCGTCAGCTTCCCGCACTAACTGTTTCAGTGCCGGCCATAAAGCAGAGCCGGCCGTTGTGTGAAGGCGCTGACACAGTCAGTGCAGGAAGCTGATGCCGGGGGACGTGACAGACAACGGAATGTGAGTGTACTTTTTTTTTTTTTTTTTTTTTTAAACTTTTACAATGGTAACCTTGGTAAATATCGGGTTACTAAGCCCTGCGCTTAGTTAGCCGATGTTTACCCTGGTTACCAGTGAAAACACAGCTGGATCGGCATCACACACGCCGATTCAGCGATGACAGCGGGTGATCAGTGACCAAAAAAAAAGTCCTGATCACTCCCAGCGACCAACGATCTCCCAGCAGGGGCCTGATCGTTGGTCGCTGTCACGCATAACGATTTTGTTAACATCGTTGATATCGTCACAAAAAGCAACGATATCGTTAACAAAATCGTTATGTGTGAAGGTACCTTTAGGATAATAGCCAAACCAGAATCTCAATTTGCAGATGTCATGTGATCACAAATCTGACTGCCTGCTCTCACCAGCAACACTTGAGAATCCTGACAGTGTGCGCATTACATGCTGTCAAGATTCAGAAGTCTGCAGTCACATAGAGTGACTGTGGACTTTCATCCTAAGCCTGGACAACCCCTTAATAGTAACACAACTCTCAATTGTGTAGTGACCATGGATAGTACAAGCTCTCCCCATGCTCTGGTATCATTCCCAGTTATTACACAATGTAAAAACATCCGTTGCGCCTTTGCTCCCTCAATAATTTGGTCGGCGGGGTTACCATAAATGGAACCATTACTGATCTGATATTGATGACCTTTCCTAAGGCGACGCTCAATAGTGCAATAGTGTATATGTTTTGGATAATAAAAGTAACTGAGACTAAGTGGAATTGCTCACCTTAGTGAGATGTGTTTCTAAAAGTCACTAAGGCTACGTTCACATTTGCGTTGTGCGCCGCTGCATCGGCAATGCACAACGCATATAAAAACGCACCAAAACGCGTTTTGCGACGCATGCATCCTTTTTTGCCGAAATTTGGACACAAGAAAAATGCAACTTGTTGCGTTTTCTGCGCCCGACGCTTGCGGCAAAAAAAACGCATGCGTCGCACAACGCAGCACAACGCATGTCCATGCGTCCGCCATGTTAAATATAGGGGCGCATGACGCATGCGTCGCCGCTGCGTCGCCCGACGCAAACGCGCAAAACGCTAATATGAACGTAGCCTAATCTGTCTGAAAACTTGTAAAGAGGGGACCAGTTATGTGGTAAGAAGAAACTTTAATATATCTTGTTAGAGAAATCTGCTTCTTTCTTGTAACTCACTCTCAGAATTAATAATTCACAGTTAATATCTATCTTCAGGGAATACAGATTTACCCATTACTGAGATAGGAGATGAGTTGGTGCTCGTGAAGTTCTATGGAGAACTGTACCCGTCTTGCAGCCTGTGTCTGCCTGCAGCTCGTCACCACTTACTTCTCCGTAGAATTTTGAAAGCACCAACTGTCAATGTCTTCACTGAATAAAGATTTTACCCCATGAATTGAGGGTGAAAAATCAGTCCAGGAGAAGAAAGAAGATGATTTCTCGGATATAACACTACATTTTACAAAGTTACTTATTTTCATTGATTTAATAAATAAAAATTAGGAAAATCCATAAATCACAAAAATAAGTTTTAATTTCGGGATACAGTTATTGAAATATAACTTAGAAAAACAAGCAACAGCACCTCGACCCTAGGCAAAAAATCTTCAGCAGGTTTATTCCCCATCACAAGTGTGCGACGTTTATACTCTACTGAGCTGAAGTGTCGCAGTCTTCTGGTAGTGAATAAAGCTGTTGAAATGTGTTTTTTTTTTTGCTTAACGCGGTTTACCATCTCCAAGATCCTATCCGAATATGTAGTAGGTGTAATAATAATATTATTAGCAAATGTCTCCAATTAAAAATGTACAGTTCTTCTGATTCGCTCTGTTGCTTTCCCCATGTGCAAGGGGCATTGCAGGAGGTTAGGTATCCATGGTTACAACCACTAGCAACAAGCTACCTGTCACTATATGACTGGTCGTAACCATGGATACCTAAGCTACTGCAATGCCCTGCACATGGGGTAAAGCGACGTAGCGAATCAGAAGAACTATACTACATTTCTACTTGGAGGTATTTGTTAATATTAATATTCTAACACCTACAACTTATTGGGATAGGATATTGGAGATGGGAATACCCCGTTAAGATTGAAGTGCTTCTTCTTTTGGTTTATGGATTTTCTCAAGGGACGCTTCCATCCCTTTTAGTATCGGGCATCCTACACATCTGTTCTGAGTGATTAGGGTATGCAGTTCTGTTGATTCTTTTTCTGACATGATTTCAGGATACAGCTACTGAAACATAAATTTATGCATAAGAAAAATGTAAAGAATTGTCTCCGACACCCATTTATAACTCCCTTAAGGCTTATGGGGGGTCTCCATGATATGACTTATGGGGGGTCTCCCTGTGTTGGTCACCGCTAATACGCGTGTTACATAATCAGCCGCTCATTTCGATGGTCAGCGTGGTTCTTCTGAAGCGCCCGGAGGATCCTGCAAGGATTAGCTAATCGGCCGCATTCACGTGCTAGTGAGACCATCGCTTCTAATCATTGTCAACTCACTAAGAAAGGAAATGTATTTAAACCGTTTTTAAAAGAAAAAAAATGAGCATAAACGTCTTCTTTACCTTTAGGAGACATACTGTATATCCAGGCAAGATAATTCGCCTTCTCCAATGTTGTCTGTGTAATCAGGGACGACCTTCACCAAAAACTGACGTTAAGGTGCATTGTTGACTAATTGGTGCCACATTGGTTTATGTTGTGGACATCTGACGTGTCTGCAAGAGCAGGTGCCACGTTGTCCAACTTATTGAGCTTATTGGAGCCGGCGCCTTCCTGTAATCTAATGCTACTGGCTTGTGCAGAATTGCTGTGAAAACTTCCTGCAAAGTCTACCAGGCTGACTCTGCTGGTCCCTGTGTGGTTGTGGACCTCCACTTTGTTTGTGTCACAGACCATGTGAAAAAAGAATGTGATTGGGATTTATGCTAAGCGAATGTTCACGCTGAGTTCTTTCTGTTGAATTCTTAAACAGATCTGCTTGAAAATTCACTTAAAAACCACTTTAAATGCTTTTTGAATACACATAGATCTGGATTTTTAAGTGGATCACTTGAAAATCCCCAAATAAACAACTCCACATGAGAGTACATTAAGGCCCCCGATTCATCAAGATCACCGATGTTCTCGCCAATCTTGACGAAGGGGAAGGTTGAAGTGTGAGGATCCCACTTTCTCAGAGCTGGGTGAAGATGGCGTGGGAATGCCATAGGTCAAATATTTTTTGTGCAACCAAAAAAAAAAAATGCAAACTTTACATTTGGCCTAAATGTTCTCATGAATTGGGGCCAATGACTACATCAAGATCAGGCTGAGGAGATAGACGAAGATAAAATTGTCCAAACATAATCAGATTTCACCATTAATGGATCAGTCTATGGCAGTGTTCCCCAACTCTGGTCCTCAAGAGCCACCAACAGGTCATGTTTTCAGTTTTTCCTTAGTAT
Source organism: Ranitomeya imitator (assembly GCF_032444005.1). Lineage (NCBI taxonomy): Eukaryota > Metazoa > Chordata > Amphibia > Anura > Dendrobatidae > Ranitomeya > Ranitomeya imitator. The sequence goes on from NC_091283.1 coordinate 94,707,262, forward strand.
TACACAGGTGATCATTTCATCACCTGTGTAATACTATGGAAATCCTGAAAACATGACCTGTTGGTGGCTCTCGAGGACCGAAGTTGGGGAACACTGGTCTATGGGATTACGTGTTCTTAAGGCTCATAGAACGCAATGGTCCAGGGAAAATGAAGACTACGGCTACACGGCAGCGTGTTCCCTGTCTGCTTCTTGCTGCCACGTGACTAGAGCTATAATATTGCTATAATAAAAAAAATCACAGCTAAGTCACCGTCATGTGTGCCTTACATTGAAGTCTGTTAGGTGATCTGTGTGTGACTTGTGACCAGCGACCGAAAACCCAATGATTTGGAAACGTTTGTGACTGTCACGTTGCAGGAAGTCGCAGGTTGCAATGTGACACTATAGGAAATCATTGGATGCAATGTCACAACGTGTCTCTTCAATTTCAATGTCGCTGTGCAACCATAGCCTAAATCTGCCTTTAAAGGAGCTTATATGCATTGCTGTTTTTTTTATTAACCCTTGTATGTTTCAAGGGAATCTGTCAGCAGGTTTTTGCTATGTAATCCGAGGGCAGCATGAGGTAGGGGCCGAGACCTCAATTTCAGTGATGTCATTTCCTAGGCTGTGTGCTGTAGTTTCATTAGTATCAGTGTTTTATCAACAGGAGATTATTACTGCCTCACTAGCTGCCCTGTGCCTCCTAGTCCAACCACACCCCCAGCACTGATTATCAGCTCACTGTCAATATACAATGTGCATAGAAAGCTGCTAATCAGGGGTGTGAGCGGGGTTAGCTTTCTGAGCTCTGCCACCTTTACAGCAGAGAAAACTCTTGTGGTATCACAACTGCGGCACCAATTAAACTAAGTCATACATCACTGGAATTGGGGTCTCGTTCCTTACACTATGCTGCTCTCTGATAAAGTGGTAAAACCCTACTCACAGATTCCCTTTAAATAATGAATAAGTACAATTAGTCATTTTTTTTAACCGTATTTGATATCCTGCCAGATAATGAGCAGCTTAATTTTGATTGTTAAGCAAAAGGGTTATTAATTTGTACTAAGCATTGTTAATTCGTGCCAATCCCCAAATATCAAAGTGAATATTACAGTGCCTATATACAACATTACAAGAATAGCCAATTGTCTCATATTTTTAATTATTCTATTCTTTCCATTGTGCAGGATGAAAGAAGACCTTTAGTCTCTTAACACCCCTTTGAGCAAATATGAAATGGCAACTCCTTTTCAGTGCTATAATTTCTGCCATTCATTAGACCTATCCAGCATCTTTGTTAGGAGAAGCGCACAAGCTTCATTATCTGTGACTACTTGGCCATATAAGCTCCCAGCCGCTGCACAGCTCCTGCCGCAGGCCGGCATCTTGGGAGCCTCACAATATTTCATGGCAAAGCTGTGTTCTTCCGAAATGGTCTTAGTTGGCAAATTGGCAATTCCTAAATATTTTGTTGTCAAACTAAAAGCTGGACAAGCCCCTTTTAATACCTCCCGATATGTTGCACATAAAAAAAAAGCACTTCAGAGGCTCTTCACCGATCTTCCAGCTGTGTCTACTAGTGGACACATGACATAATGTTGCACGACCGCCGCAGCCAATCAGTGGCTGCTGATCAACTGCAGTCTTCTGTATTTTTATCAGCGTGAAAGGTCATTTATATCAATGGACAGCCATGAAAAACTGCAGGGAGATTGGAGGAGCAACAGGAAGATTGGAGGAGCAACGTTGTTCTCTTAGAGATTGGAGGAGTAATGTATGCAGTGGAACTGAATTTAATGCAAATTTTGCAAAAACTGCATTTGCCGAAATGCTGAATTTTTGTTGTTGTTGTACTTTTACTTTTGCACAGAATCAACTAGATGATGATCGGCTGGCCGTCATATTAATGATCTGTAAAGGGCCATTAAAAGGTTAAAAATTAAAAACAATACTTAGAAAAGACATAGAAAAGAATCATTTAGTGTCTCTTACTATGATCTGGGGTCTCTGCGGACCGCAAAGAATAATTAACATGTAAAAAATGAAGAAAAAAAATCCTTATACTCTTCTCTCTGAACCCCTTGGTCCTCGTCATCCCCTCTCCATTCCTTGCAGCATCTTCTTACTGTTGCTTCAAAGTCTGAAATCCCGGTACTCATCATGCTAGGCGGGGACTGCCACCTCTGCTGAGGCTCGGGGCTGTTCACAATGTCATGACCTAACGCGCGCATCCGCAGTACTATCCCAGCCTAGTGTGGCTAGGCCCAGGATTTCAGAGCTCGTGGCAGTAATGAGATGCGATGAGGACCGGACAGGGGACGATGTGGAGCAGAGGAGGCGGCGAGGTGAGCCAGGAGTATACGGTAAGGATTATTTTTTTATTTGGACTAATGGAAATTCTGATTTGTTAAGAATAACTTTGATACAAATCGAATTTCCTTGGAAAATTCCCTCGATTTTGCAAATCAGAATTTTTCCAGATCCGCTCATCTCCACTTGCAGTTTTTTTTTCTCTAATATGCCGCAGACTGGGGGTACTAAGATGCGGTGGCACAGAAGAGGACAACTCTTTTAAATAGAAAAATATAAAACAAAAAAGCCACCTAAAATATTTGCTAAAGATGTCTATGACAAAAACCTGATTTACCATAAATACCATTTTCTGAGGACACATTCTTTTTCCATTTAGCCCTTGCCCTGCTTTTATAATTTGTGCCATTAGCTATAGAAAAAAAATTGAAGTAACTCAATTTCCTATGAAACTATCGGCCTATGTGTTCATGTACCGATCTCCAGTATATAATTTCCTGATAATCCGATCATCGCTTAATAGAGATAAAACGGATAAACATTCAAGCCCTAATTGCATCGGAGTATGGGGAAAGCTGTCATTTCTTTGCTCATTTATTGGCTTTAGGGAAGTATAATTTCCTCCTAGGGTAGTTACTTGTTAATATGCAAGTTTGCAGAAAAACACATTTTTTCCATTCTCCTAACTATCATAAATGCAAAAATCATTCCGTCTAGGAAGTTAATCTGAAATTATTTTACAGTCCTTTTTTTTCTACATGAGCTTTCATCAAACCCACCTTAAAATCATCGCTCTGTGAAATATGAGTTTCTCTGGTTAAATAAAAGGCTGTGGCAGAGCCGCGGCAGACGAGAGCGTCATTAGAATACTAAGTGCGACTTACCACGTATTGTGAACTCTCTATGACCCCTTTTGAAATAAGTATTTTGAGTCGGCTCGCTCGGATAAGTAATCAAAATTATTTTTAAAATTAAACATGAAAGCATTGAAAACACGATAACTTAGGAAAAGCCATGTTCTCCATCCTCTCTGTAGATGAGAAAGCTTAATATTTGCCCAGAGGCTTTTCTTCTCATGTGCGGCACCAATATACAAGGTTGGATTATTGACAGAATATTTATGGGTTATTATGAATTAGTGATATTACACACTTGGCTTCTGCTTGTTCTCTGTGATTTTAGGGGGTTCGTCAGGATCATACGCACCAGTTATATCCAAATCTCACTTGCCATATAGAAAACACTAGAAATAGCTGTTAATATATGTGGCATCTTAAGGGATTTCATGTCAATGTCTGACGATATGTCAAGTTATGGTGGCAGGATAGCTTGTGAAATGGTAATATTTTAGTAAACATATCCAAGCCCAAGGGAGGATCCAACAACAGATTTATTATGGTGTCCCAGATTACCAACAGTATGGTGGATTGGAAAACATGAATCAATGAGACGGTGACTCCAGTTGTTGCGAAATTAGGCATAATGAGTACTAGTGATGAGTGGTTGAGTAAAAATTGAAACTTGCCTCTTCATGTGGATTTTTCCAGGAAATTCGATTTGCAGAGAAGTTATGTCCCTCCATACCCAAAATGTAATAAAATTAAGATGCAAAACATCTTATACTCACCTCACCACTCACCTCGGCGGCCCCTCTGCTTCTCACGATGACCTGTTCGGTCTTTGCTGCATCTTTTGATCACCACCATTTCCACTTCAATCCAGAGGCCTCTTACACTGAGCCGGGAATAACAGCTCTGATGCCCGAGAGGGTACTGTCCAAATATGCAGGAGGTCTTGACATCATGACATTCATATGCGCACCTTGACCTTACACGTTTGCATAGAACCATCTTGGGCCTCATCAGAGTAAGAAGTCCAATCCTAGCTTGATATTCCCAGGGTGTTCATTGTGAGCGGCGGTGATTGGAAGATGCGGTAAGGTCTGGACAGGTAATGGTGAGGAGCGTAGGCGCCAGGGAGGTTTGTGTAAGAATTTTTTGTTTTTATTTTCACATTTTGCTGGTCCTTTCAGAGGAATACAAAAAGTACCTATCACCAGTCTGGGTCTGTCCTTTTAATTTAAGAAAAGGGTGGGCTGCCTACGACTGATTAATTTCTAAGGCTATGTGCACACGTTCAGGTTTTTTCACGTTTTTTTTCGCTTTTTTTGCGCTAAAAACTATAAAAACTCATCAAAAACGCGGTAAAATCGCACTAAAAACGCATGCGGATTTCTGGCAGAAATGCCCGGTTTTTGTCAGGAAAATTTCTGCAAGAAATCCTGACGTGTGCACATACCCTAAATAACACCTATTATCAAAAGAAGTCTAAAGTATCTCCATAATGGACCCAACTGTTTAGCAAAAGTTGAGTCAGAACTTCCAGGTTGTCAGATCCCAGCATGTAGAGCGAAAACACACAGCTCTCTAAAGACCCCCTCATAATGAATGAGCAATATTTTACAAGATCTTGTCTTTTTGGGCTGCCACATACTTTGTTAGGCTGTTACTGAACAGTAACGTGGGTTAGTTGGAAGAGTGAGATTTTGCAAGATCTTGCTCTATCACAGCAAATGAGGCCATGGAGGATTGGGAGATCCATGTGCAATATTTTAGGAGTTCATTGGGGACACTTAAGGTACCTTCACACTGAACAACTTAACAACGATATCGCTAGCGATCCGTGACGTTGCAGCGTCCTGGATAGCGATATCGTTGTGTTTGACACGCAGCAGCGATCTGGATCCAGCTGTGACATCGTTGGTCGGAGCAGAAAGGCCAGAACTTTATTTCGTCACTGGATCTCCTGCAGACATCGATGAATCGGCGTGTGTGATGCCGATCCAGCGATGTCTTCACTGGTAACCAGGGTAAACATCGGGTTACTAAGCGCAGGGCCGCGCTTAGTAACCCGATGTTTACCCTGGTTACCATTGTAAATGTAAAAAAAAAAAAACACTACATACTTACATTCCGGTGTCTGTCCCCTCGCCGTCAGCTTCCCGCACTGACTGTGAGCGCCGGCCGGCCGTAAAGCACAGCGGTGATGTCACCGCTCTGCTTTACGGCCGGCCAGCGCTGACACAGTGCAGGGAAGCTGAGGCCGGGAGACAGACACCGGGAATGTAAGTATGTAGTGTTTTTTTTTTTTTACATTTACAATGGTAACCAGGGTAAACATCGGGTTACTAAGCGCGGCCCTGCTTAGTAAGGACTTCGGCATCGTTGGTCGCTGGAGAGCTGTCTGTGTGACAGCTCTCCAGCGACCACACAGCGATGAAACAGCGACGCTGCAGCGATCGGCATCGTTGCCTATATCGCTGCAGCGTCGCTTAATGTGACGGTACCTTTAGGATCTATTTTGTTAATTATTGTTGTTTAGAAAGTTAAAGAGTCTGAGGCTAATCTCTGAAGATTTTAGCCCTGGGATTCCCAATCGATTGGCTGCATTGCAATGCCCAACAAAAAGATTGACCAAGAGTGTGGCCAAGCCAATTAAAGTCTCTTTGTTTTACATGTTAGCAGGTTCCCAGCAGTCAGACCACCACCTATGAGACAGTGATGTAAGAAAGGTCATTTCAGAATGTTAGAAAAATTATTTAAGAGCAATCTGCTAAAATGCATTATATCACCCACTTTTACCAATGAGTGGGTCCCTACAGTAACACAAGGGTTTATTTAGAACTGGAAGATCTGTCCTCATACTGAAAACTAATCGTTGATTGTTGATTTGGTTAGACTGTCTGTTTAGACAGTCTGCTGTCAACCTAAAAAAATCTGAACATCATTTTCTATCATGTAAAGCATATTACGGGAACCAGATTGAATTGAGTCCTCACCAGGGATAGAAACAGATGTGAGCGAATTCACTGGTAGGTTAGCAGACTCATGATATCGTATTTACTTATAGCAAAATGCTTCAGAGTCATGATATCTTTTGCAGATACGGTATTATTCGATGAACAAAGCTGCACTGTATTAGCATATCGGTATTCATATGAATTGCTTAAAATCTTCTGCACATATTTTAAGAAGGTCTAATCTTATAGCATGCTTTGATCACACATAGCCTAATCCTAAGCTTTGGTATCTTGTTATCTTAAACTTAAAACAGTTGTCTGGTTTAGAAATCTCATTTTCAATAGTCTTTTAGAGAAATCTAATAAGAACGGAGGTTAAAATGTTCACAAAATGCACCAATGAGTTGGACTACAAGACCACTCAAAAGATAGCTGGAAGACCCTGCATATCCGTGAATTTTTATGGTCAGTACAATGATTTCAACAGGCACAATGTAATTCCTCTTGCAATGGCACTTTACCAAAATCTTGCTACCTGTTCACTGTACGTCTCCTATACTTTAGACATGATTTCGATTCCTGTGTGGGGAGAAAAGACTCAACCTGCTGAGTTTCAGTGGACAATCTTTTTTTTTTTCCTCAAGGAGATAAACCTCTGCCACAGGAGTCTGGCAGCGGCTTTCATATATAACATAATGGTGCTCAGTGTTCCAGAGTATGAGTGAGGCAGTAGAGGTAACTGTCAGCCAAACGATCAATCAACAACTGCTCTCTAGTGTGTAAGGAGGCCTTAAAGAGAACCTTTCAGCTGATAAATGCCCAAATCTTGGGCAGCATGTATCAGTCACGGGCTGTACAATCACAGCCATGTATGTTTGTCTCTGAAACGCTCCATTTTCTTTATCCTGTCGATAGCAATTGGAAAATGGCTCTCAAAAATTATCGAACGTCAAGAGACTACACAAGTATAAGTACAACATTCTAATATTCGGCAGTGGTTGGACCCACATAGGGTAGGCTCTTGAAAACCTCATGTGCACTCATCTAAGGATGTCTTCACATTTCACAATGAACAATCATGACCGGCACTCGCTTCGTCAAAAATTCTTTGTATTTAATTCAAGTGAAATCATCATACATGTGACGCGTTTCGTCCCACACTGAGCCCTTTTCAACTGTGAATGTGAGTTGAAACGCATCACATATATGTTGTTTTCATTTGAAGGAAATACAAATAGTCTTTAAAGAATTGAGTGCCGGTCATCATTGTTCATTACCATCCAACAGACAGGTGATAACTTGTAAAGGTGGGAATAGCGCTTATAAATACATTTAGACATCTTTATTAGATCTCCTCTGTCTATTTCTACATAATCTATCTCTGTAATTTTAATTAATTCACCTATTCAATTAATGACTTTGGTTTAGCAAATGAATTATCTTTTATTTTAAGTCTCCAAAACTGTGAACTCACATTAACGTTTTGATGAAAAAAAAAAATACCATTTGCCCTGAATATATTAGGAATCTTTAATCCAACTTTTCTAAAAGAAGACAGATGGTATAAAACTTGGGATTGAAATCTGAATGAATTCCCCCCCCAAAAATAAAATAAATAGAAATAAAAGTGGCGAGAAACGAGGGAGGCGAAGTCTAGCTTCCATCATAAGCGACTGACGATGTCCTTTCAAAGTCAGATCCTAAAATAACTCCATAATTCATACTTATCTTGTTATCTTTGTATTGTTCATTCTCCCGATTAATTCACGAATTTGAATTCCAACGATGCTTTGTACTTGATACAAACAATCCTTTATGTTTACTATCAATAATTTGACTTTTCCTGTCAGTCATATTCAGATTCAGGACTCTATTTTCAAAGTGGCAGATACAAAATCTCATGAACAAACCGCAATAGTTTGAATTATATAACATAAATCTTGCTCAGCTCTGACAACCTTGTAAATAAATATGGCTGGCTTTGTGTAGGGCTCTGTCTAAATATGTTGATTTATTGTAGCAATCGCATTCTGCCTATGAGGCTTATTTATTTATATCCCAGTGTTGGAAAAATTCCTTGCTCGTGTCGGCTTCAAGACTAAAAACCGAAAGGCCATCTGCATACATTTGTATATTGAAGTGATTTGGCATTTAAAGGTGCTGCCATACGTACGTTTCATAATGAAATTTTAAAGTATAAAGGGCTAGCTCAGCTGAAGTGTGATCGGCTGGGAAGGGGAAGAGCTCAAATTAAAGGACTTTAGCGGCTTCTGTTGTCTGCAGCTTAAAAATAGAAAAGGATAGTTGTCATTATCGATCAGAAGAGTCCCTAAGTAAAGCACAAATGTGATCCACACTGCTGCAGCACCTGTGTCCATACACCACATTCAGATGTCAGGAACGCTGATCGCAACGATGCCCGGGCTCTCGGGTGCCAACCCAAGGAAAAACCAGAAAATGATTCCATATGAAAGCAGAAGAATAAGGGTGGCATTCACCGTCCCATAAAATCCACTTTATTTAGGCAATTTAAAACATCCAGGGCAGGAGAGTCTCATGTGGAATGTGAAGGATCTTCACATCCAGAGAAGTCCACAGTTTTCTTAATGAACTGTTAAGATCTATGGGCGGAAGATAGATCTCCCTGAGAATATGCCTTGAGAGCTTATTTTAAAGGAAAGGGGGCATTACCAGTGTGAGATCAGGAGAGCAGACTGTCAGTCATTACATGTCTCACACTGGTAACACTCTTTCATTTAATATCAGCCCTGGAGGCAGATTCTCAGGGAGATCTATGTTCTGCCTGTAGATTTTAACAGATCACTTACATATTTAAAAAAAATGAGTATTTTGAAAATAGCAAGGTGTCATTTTATTTTCTGGTCTATGACCTACGTGCCCATATAGGCGGCTTAGTAGTAAGAATGACAGGACCCGTGGATGTTCAGGTTCGAACGAACTTTTGTCGAAAGTTCTGTTTTGGGTACCATAACTCAACCCAAACTTGAAACCCCTAGAAGTCAATGGGGACCTGAACTTTGGGGCTGTGAAATGGTCATAGTAAGGGCTAAGGGTCTTTCTCTTCTCCCGAAACTCTGAATACTAAAACTGACTTCTGGGAGGAGTTCAGCACCGGACACCTACAAACCCCAAACTTTACAGTTCGGGTTTATATAGGAGGCTTCATCTTACTGACACCTTCTGACCCAAAGGAGAATCCCTACTGCATACCTGAGTTAGGATTTCTAGAAAATGTTCCCAAGAATTAGGTTGTAGGAATAGACTAATGACGGCACTACTCACCAATGTTGTTACAATTAGTGGTTAGGTTTTCTGTGATAAGACTACACGGCTTAGGCTTCTTTCACACTAGCGTCAGAATCTCCCCGTCGCAATGCGTCGGGGAGAGATTCCGACGCTAGCGTTTAACGCTTTGCACAATGGGTGCAGCGGATGCATTTTTCCGGCGCATCCGCTGCCCCATTGTAAGGTGCGGGGAGGTGGGGGCTGAGTTCCGGCCGCGCATGCGCGGTCGGAAAAAGCGGTCCGTCGGGAGAAAAAAACGTTACACGTAGGGTTTTTTTTTCCCGACGGTCCGCCAAAGCATGACGCATCCGTCGCAAGACGGATGCGAAGTGTGCAAATCCGTCGCAAATGCGTCGCCAATAGAAGTCTATGGGGAAGAAAACGCATCCTGCAAGCACTTTTGCAGGATGCGTTTTTTCTGCAAAACGACGCATTGTGACGGATTTACAAAAAACGCTAGTGTGAAAGTACCCTGAATAATATTTGTACAATCCTGCAAAAAGCCATGTATTTTTCTTTCAGCACTAATAATCACTTCAGTTACAGTGAGACTTATAAATAACTCCGTGAGGCTACAGCTCAAATAATGACATCCCGGATAACGTCTAGAATATTCTTTTTATAGAGTAGCAAAGAGAGTGTGTATCATTAGGTCAGCCATTCTGTGATCTGCAGAGTTTCTCTACTTTCTGTCCAGCTTTCAGCTTGTCCTATCATTACTTATGTTTTTTGCAAAATATTTAACTCGCATGTAAACTTTTTTTTTTAAAGAGATTCCAAGAGTTCCTTTCTATCCCAGGTGGAATATTGAACAGTTAGTGGACTGTATGCTGTCAGTGTATGATCAATAATGGATGGTGCCGGGAGGTATAATTATTAGTTTTGTCATGATAATTATGGAACAAGCTTAAAAATATGCAATAGCTCTACTATACCTTTTACAAGTTTGTATGTAAGCGCGTAAAGAAGTTGTTAAAGTCTAACATATGGATGACCTAATCTAGGAATATGTCATCAATATGGGATCAGTGTGGGGTTCTGACAAGCCCAGTGGTATTTGCTTGTGCAGAGTGGATGGATCACTGTAGTTCTGTACGTTGTGTAGTAGCCGCTGCAGAGTACTGCAGTTTAATGTCCATTCACTTAAAGAAGCACTGCCATGTATAGTTTCTTATTAAATGTATGTGTATATGCATGTAATGTAGTGTGAGTGTATCAATATATCCACCCATGGCTGGTCTCTCCAGGATCCAGCGCCATTCTGCTCCTCTTCTCAGTGACGTCACCGCTCTGTAGAAACACTGGTGGGGCTTTTACAATGTAAGCCCGTGGAACGTCAGAACGAGGCTCCAAAGGCTTTCCTTGTAAAGGAGACTTCTGGCTCACACATGGAACATAAAGTTTGCCGGCTAGTTGCAATTGCGGATACGTCACTCAGACGTGAAGCAGAACGGTTGGGCTAAACCCCCAGGGAGGACCGATACACTAACACACTCCCACTACGTTACATGCACATATCCACACATTTATTAAAAAAATACACATGGGAGTGCTTCTTTCAATAAAGGGATTGTAGCTCTAGTTAGATGATTTGGCTTTTCTACAGTTTTTCCCTATATCAGAATTCTTGTAGCGCCATTTTCTAGATTGTTGCTTATAGGGTCTGCACAACCAGTGAATGGGGAATTTTCCTGGTGAAAAGCCAAAAGGACTTTGATATATTGGCTTTTTTTTCATTTGTACGGGGATAATAATAATGTTTTGGCACAGCCTAGTAATATTGTGGCAATATGCCTTTAAGTAATTATATAGATACTACCGGTTATAAAAATGTGTCTCCAAGGTGGAAATTATTTCAGATATATTTTCTGTTCACTCTTTTGTAACCCTTTTATGTTACGTTTGTAAAATCCATGATCCATCAAGGAGTTACCTAATAGATTCGCCTTTTGTTTTACGCCGGGGGTGGAGCTATCAGGTCTTTTGAATATTATTTGCATAGGAGGTGTGGTTTGCAGTGTGGTCATAATGATTGGTAGGGCCAATATATTCTAAGCCTAGAACCTAGATGTACATCTAGTATTACAGGTAGTGTAACAGTAGACATTCTGATCCGACTCTTCGGAAAATATAATATTTATGGATTTTATAACTTGCCTAATACTAACTGAAGCAGCACAGTATTATACATCGGAAATGAGCATTGAGACGACTGCATGCAGAGAAGCAGGTTCACGCTCTCCGTGCCCGTGTCAACAGCTACACTTCCCATGACATCTGCTCTGGCAGATACATTGTCGGGGCTGGATATCGAGATTCAGCGACGGTGATTAAAGGTCAGGTTTATTTCAATAGTATGTGAACTCATTGTTGTGCTATGAAATGTAACAAGTGTGTGTGGAGGATATACTCTTACAGGAATATTTTTACGAGACATAGAAATACATTATAATATCAAAATCAAACATTTTTTTTTGTTTTGAAATGTTTTTATTATCGCTCTTTAAAGGAGAAATATGTATAAACCTGTTCTTCTTACGTATGGTCAATCCGTGTCAGAAGCGATCATTAATGTAGTCCATGAGCTTTTACCAGTACCAATTTTCCGTGACTGACTCCCAGTGGTTTTTAATGTCCTGTAGCCCAGGGGTGTCAAACTGCATTCCTCGAGGGCTGCAAACAGGTCATGTTTTCAGGATTTCCTTGTACTGCACAGGTGATAATTTAATCACCTACACAAATAATGAGTTGGTGATTAAATTATCACCTGTGCCGTACAAGGAAATCCTGAAAACATGACCTGTTTGCAGCCCTCGAGGAATGCAGTTTGACACCCCTGCTGTAGCCTATTTAACATCAACCATGAATCGTATGTACTAAACTTCTTTGTTGTAACTTATGTCACGGGCCCGAGATGAATTAGGATTATTTATGGACAATTCAAAGATTTTTGAGACATTTAACTGATCTTCTATAAGGGTATGTGCACACGTTCAGGATTTCTTGCAGAAATTTCTTGACAAAAAACGGACATTTCTGCCAGAAATCCGCATGCGTTTTTTGCACGGTTTTTAAGTTGGTTTCACATTTGCGTTTTTTTGCCGCTGCATTTTAACGCATATAAACGCATGCGTTTTGTTTTCCTATATTTAACATTAAAAACGCATGCGTTTTTTTGTACGCGTTTGGCCGCGTTTGACGACGCATGCGTCGTTTCGATGCTTGCGTTTTGGTGCGGAAATGCAACATGTAGTAATTTCTAGAGGCGTTTTTTTGCCGCACAAAAACGCATGCGTTCGATTGCGTCAAAAAAACGTATTGCTGTCTATGTAAACGCATGCGTTTTTCAGCACATGCTTTTGGTTGCGTTTTTGAACGCATGTGTTTCAATAGAGAAAAACAAGTCTAGACACTGATTAGCCACCCCCCACCATCAAGGTGATAAAGAGATCCAAACCCTAACCCTAAGGCCATGTTCACACTATGCGGTTTTTACTGCGGAACCGCGGCGATTTTGCCGCTGCGGGTCCACAGCTGTTTTCCATGCAGGGTACAGTACAATGTTACCCTATGGAAAACATAAACCGCAGTGCACATGATGCGGAAAAACCCGAAAAAAACCGCGCAGAATCGCTGCGGAAAAAAAGAAGGACCATGTCACTTCTTTGTGCAGAATCGCAGCGATTCTGCACCCATAGAAATGCATTGATCCGCTTACTTCCCGCATGGGGCTGTGCCCACCATGCGGGAAGTAATGCGGATAATGTGCGGGTTATACCCGGGGTGGAGGAGAGGAGACTCTCCTCTAGGCCCCGGGAACCATATTTGTATTAAAAAAAAAAAGAATTAAAATAAAAAATCATGATATACTCACCTCTGAAGTCTCAGCGCTGCACGCGGCCGTCCGGTCTCAGGTTTGCTATGCGACCAGGACCTTCGGGGACGTCGCGGTGACATGACCGTGACGTCACCGAAGGTCCTGGTCGCACAGCATCTTTGGAACCGGACCGCCGCCTGCAGCGCCTAGGAGATCGAGACATCAGAGGGTGAGTATACCATGATTTTATTATTTTTAACACTACTATTGATGCTGCATATTGCTGCATATGCAGCATCAATAGTAGGGGTAAAATCCCGCAGCGGAACCCGCAGCGGAACCCACAGGACAAACCGCGATAAATCTGCAGGGATAACCGCAGCGGGTTTGCCCTGCAGATTTATCGAATCCGCTGCGGGAGAACCCGCAGGATAAAAAGGAACGTGTGAATGTGGCCTAATGGGAAAATGGAAATAAATACATTTTTTTAAGTTTTTAATTTTTCCCTAACTAAAGTTTGATGAAGGGGGGTTTGATTTACTTTTATAGCGGGTTATTTAGCGGATTTTTATGATTGGCAGCCGTCACACACTGAAAGACGCTTTTTATTCAAAAAATTATTTTTTGCGTTACCACATTTTGAGAGCTACAATTTTTCCATATTTTGGTCCACAGACTCATGTGAGGTCTTGTTTTTTGTGGGACGAGTTGACATTTTTATTGGTAACATTTTCGGGCACGTGACATTTTTGATTGCTTTTTATTCCGATGTTTGTGAAGCAGAATAAACAAAAACCAGCTTGTGAAATTTCTCATCATGCGTATCAAAAGCGCATACGCAGGAAAAAACGCATGTAAACGCGTACAAACGTGGCATTTTTTTAACCGCGTGCGTCTAAAAAACGCTGGGTTTGTACGCGTTTATATGCGTTTTTCCTCCACTTGCGGATGCGTTTTAAACGCTGCCTTTTTAAACGCAAATGTGAAACTAGCCTACTCATTTTTTTTGCACATTTTTTTTCGTTTTTTTCCCGGAGCTTTCCCAATGCATTAAATAGCGGGAAAAACGCAAAAATCCACAAAATTAATGAACATGTTGCTCTTTGATAATTTAATCACCAACTCATTATTTGTGTAGGTGATTAAATTATCACCTGTGCAGTACAAGGAAATCGTGAAAATCGTGCAGTTTGACACCCCTGTTCTAAATGATAGAATGCATATGTATGCATTTTTTATGCATTTTTATCACGGTTTTATCGTGAAAAAACGGGAAACAAATCCTGGACGTGTGCACATACCCTAAAGAGGACCTGTCAGCATGATCAGTTTTTACACTTATTTTATTAATGTTGCTCCACTAATATTCTGCTTTTTTTGTTTTAATCTGACATACAGTTGAAGAGAGCTATGGACCTCTTTTTGTAGTGCTAATATTTATGGCATTTACCAAGGGGTTATAACTCACTTGATCCTCTGGGGTGTGTCTTTAGGCTAATTTGCATAAGTACTACCATTAATCCATGCCCCTTTATAAAGATTATAACAGTCACCACTAAATAAAAGGACAAATATCTCAAGAAAAATATGGTAAAAAAAAAAATCAATGAGCAGCGGGAATAAAATAAGGGCAAAAACCGGACACTTGTCTCCTTGTGATAAGTCATCCTAAAGCTTTATGTGCTGTCATGGCTTTTTGTGCAGAAATATTGTTATTTCCATGCTAATATGAGAGGTATGTTGCATTTTATTGACCACAACACCCTGCCTACAATACCGTTGTGATTATATTGTGGACGTAATTGCCTGGGATTCACACTTTTTATGTGTCTCCCTGTTGACCTTTTCTGGCATGTATGATCTGTTGTAATGGCTTAATTTTTATAAGAGATTACAGTACAGCTGTTTTCTAATTATTATACAGTTTGAAGGCACAAATGCTTTTTCTATAGGTAAAATAATATATGAACATTATATCATATATAGGTATATACAAAATATATGCAAAACATTTTAATATATTCATAAATCAAATAAATATATACATTTTTATTTACGGTAAATGTGTGTATGTGTGTGTGTATGTGTATATATATATATATATATATATATATATATATATATATATATATATATATATATGTATATATATATATGTGTATATATATATATATATATATATATATATATATATATATACCGTATGTGTATATATGTATATATATATATATATATATATATATATATATATATATATATATCTTTTTATTTTCATATATTTTTAAAAAATACATTACAGACACGGTGGCTCAGTGGTTAGCACTGTTGCATTGCAGCGCTGGGTTGTGGTGGAAATACCATCACGGACAATATCTGGTAGGAGTTTGTATGGCCTGGGTTTGCTACCACAGTCCAAAAACATACCGATAGGGAATTGAGATTCTAAGCCCCAATGGGGCAGTGATGACAATATCTGGCTCCGGTACGTGTGGTGTCAGTTTCCTTACGTACCAGAGACACTGACTAACGTAGACACATTAAAGTAAATGTGTCTCTGCACATGTCAGCGTGTTTTCACGGACCGTGTGTCCGTTTGCAAAACACGAAGACATGTCAGTTTTCGTGGGAGCGCACAGATCACACGGACCCATTAAAGTCAATGGGTCCATGTAAACACGTACCGCACACGGATGCTGTCCGTGTGCCATCCGTGCGTGTTTTTCCTGTCATAGCGTTAAAATTGTGAAAATTATTGCAAGACACGGACACACGTACAGCACACGTACCCTAAAAACGTACTCACGGACATCACACGGATCCCACACAGATGACCTACGTGAGCACATGGACACGGATAACTCCGATACCGTTTTCTCCGGT
Organism: Ranitomeya imitator; assembly: GCF_032444005.1. NCBI lineage: Eukaryota > Metazoa > Chordata > Amphibia > Anura > Dendrobatidae > Ranitomeya > Ranitomeya imitator. The sequence goes on from NC_091283.1 coordinate 94,723,362, forward strand.
ACCGGAATTATCTGGACATGTGAGACTGGCCTAAGTGTGTATGATATATAAAAATAGGAGATAAAGTTCCTGCACACTATCCAGAAGCTGTAACCTGGGGATGACCTAGGGTTTGCTATATTGTCTGTCAGTTGTTACATATGGCATTTTCTTTTTGGGGGGGGCATGTTGGCTAAGCTCTAACAGATGCTCTTGACTTGTTTTTACATTAAGGGTATGTGCACACGATGCGGAAAACGCTGCGGATCCGCAGCGTTTCCGCAGCTGCGGGTCCGTAGCAGTTTCCCATGAGTTTACAGTTCAATGTAAAAACAAAAAACACGCGGAAACGCAGCGGTTTACATTCCACAGCATGTCACTTCTTTCTGCGGATTCCACAGCTGTTTTACAGCTTCTCCTATGTAAAACCACAGTTGTAAAACCGCAGTGAAAACCGCAGAAAAACCGCAGTAAATCCGCGATAAATCTGCAGCAAAAACGCTGAGTTTTTGCTCTGCAGATTTATTAAATCTGCTGCGGAAACATCCACAGTGGCCAAGAATACGTGTGCACATACCCTTAAAGAACCAAAAACAGGACTGCTCTAGGTCTAGATAGGACTTTTCTATTATGGGTATACCTTGGCGATTGGTAGAGCAGCTTAATATACATTTTTTTGCAAAAAAACATATTAACTAAATACCCTGTGTTTTTTTTTTTTTTCATTTTTTGACTAGCACTTGCTCATTTACTGTGACTTCTTTACAACAGAGTATTTTGCTCTTTTTGTGTCTTCAATACCCTTAAAGAAGTTGTCCACTACTGGGACAACTTCTTGTCATTGGGTGCCAGCGTCAGGTGTCACAACCCCGCATCGGGGAGAGCGACTGCCCACACTGTAGGAAGGTCGCCAACACGGGAGGTGAGTATAGGCTTTATTATTTTATCGGCGCCAATGATCTTGATCAAGAAGGAGTTGTCCTAGTAGTGGACAACCCCTGTAAGCTTAGGGCATGTGAAAACTAAAGACCTACTTGGAATATGTACATTATATATTTGAGTCTATGGCATACACTTTGTGCAGCTCAACCCTTTGGTGTAATAAAACATGGAAACATGAACTATCCGGAGCTTTTAATCTAATGATGTATAAACAGTTAGGACAGCCAATTATCTTGCATTGCCAAGGAGCATCCTGTTTATATCTTGCTATCGAGACGTCATAGTAAATTCTTCTGCGTCCAGTATATTCTATGTCATTACCACTAAGTAAAACTGATTGACTGCCGTATTTTTTTCCAGCTAGTCTCCTTAGTTTCAAGTCTAAGTTTACTCACCCTTGGCAGGACTCGCTGTGTTGTAATTAAGTGGGGAGGATGCGATGTCAGGCTGTGATCTTAAGTGTTGGAGTAACACTGTGCGATTATTTGAGCAACCATCAAACATTACGAGTGATGGAATAAGCTGGCAGTGGATCAGCACTTTGCCATTTGAGATTTAAAAAAAATCACCCTGTAGTATTGATTGTTTGCACAGTTACATCCATTGTAAATCAATGACACGAGAGACCAATTGTCCTTTGAGTTTCCATGTCATGCTGCACGGTGATTACAGCGGTTTCTGAAGAGCCTCAGATGTATCAGAATACTTGATAAATGGTCGCAACATTCACAGTGGAAATTAGAAACTAGAAGGAGCTGTTTTCTCTATGCAACAAGTGTAAAGGCACAAATTACTCGCATGCCATATACTGTTCTTTCCTTTACATGATAGAAATTACAACCATTGACTAGCGATAAAACCTATTAAAATATAAATTAAAAAATGTTTCTTTTGATTTTTTTGTACTTTTTTTTAAAGGGAATCTGTTAGAATAAAATCAAAGATTTTAAGGATGAAAAATGATCAGCAGCTGGGGATATCTGGACTAGTGATGATTGAACGTGGTCGGATGATGTGTTATCTGTGCATGCTCGGGTGTTATCCTAGTATCTTGGGCGAGCTCAGATAATATATTCATGTCCCCGTTGCTGCATGCTTTGTGGAGGTAGATAGGTGCAACACATGCACGGATTGTCTGTTTTTTGGCAATCCCCCCATGTGGTGCAACTGCCTACTGCCGCCAAAACATGTAGCCGCGGGGACTCGAATATATTATCCGAGCCCACCCAACATACTCAGACAACACCCAATCATGCACGGATAACACGTCATCTGAGCACGTTCACCCATTGGCAGCCTTGTCACATGACGGCGTGTCACTAATAGGTTGGCATGACAAGCCAGGGTCAGCAGCAGACCTCTGTGGTTGTCATTGCCAGATTGCTGTGAGCGCCGCCAGGCGGTCGGTGATCATGGCAGATGAGCATTGCTGATACACAGCGCACAAGTGATCGCGGATGATCGCGGCTTCACCCATGGAGACTATTGAAGCAAGTGAAAAAAAAAATGTTTTTCCAGGTGTTCCAGGGCCCTGCTCTTGGACCTCCAGTGATCAGTAAACTGTCCACTTAGGATATGGGATCATTTACAATTTTGGAAATTGCCCTTTAACTTGGCAAGTCCATTCGTATAAGGCTTAGTTTAATATTTGCACTTTTTTTTATAGAAACTATTTATTATGTTTCAGTAGTATTGCTATTCGTTGGTCTGGCGCGTTCTATAGGTGATGTTTTGTTTGCGTTAATTGGAACATTATTCACCTAAAGGAACTTTAATTGCTTTTATCTGCTTTAATGGGCACGTCACCTAAGGTCAAATTCTCATTTTTACGAGGCAAAATAAAGCTAAACTGTATCTACTAACGTATATCACTTATGTGAAAATCCCTAGCTGCCCCTTCACCCCTCATTGATCTCTCCTTTCAAATGGTGTTTCATATATCTAAACGGTACGTATTTTCCAATAAATGCCAAGAATAAACTGCTCTGGATAAAGTAATACAATCCCGTAATGGGAAGTCACATGACGCACAATTTACTACAGATGTGAAAGTTTGTCCTTAAATAAAAGGAAAGGTTACTTTTGGAAAAGGGCCAACACCTAATCCGCCACTAATGGCTTATGTATTGGATTTTTTTTTTTTTTTAGAAATTGTACATTAATCAGCAGTAAGGAAACCAAATCTAAGTTTGTAGAATGTGAAAAAGATGACATTGTGCAAGATGAAATAGATTTTATATTTATTGCTCTAAATGTATCATAAATTTGGGAATTGGCGGATTTAGCGTTAACAGAAAGAAATGTAAGCATTGGAATGCAATGTACAGAAACATCGGAGAAAAATCAAAGCCGCGAGCTCGTTCAGAGACCGCCAGTGACGAGCCTTCCTTTGTTCTCTTTTGTGTGCGCGATATTGTATCTTGTCAAAGGATCAAATGTGGAAGTTTTGAGACCATTAGAGGGGCATCGGAAATGTATATGATGTCTTATTGAGACAGAAGGTGCTGCTAATAGGATTCCGACATTGTTAGAATCTTGCAAAGAGTTTATGTGCGCCGCATTGAATATAGTTGTCATTAAAGCTGATAATGTCAGGGGGGAAAAAGTCTGATCTATAAAGATGGAGCACAGTTCACAGAGATTATGAGAAAACTTCCTTCCATAAAAGATCAAGACTTGATGATAGCTTATTTTTTTATGGAGAGATGGCCACCAGGTTCAGATACTTTGGTTCTTGCTGTTAAAAGATTATCATGATAATAGGATAGGTAAAGTAGAGCGTAAATGGCTCAATATATCCCAAGATTTTAGTGAGATTAAAAAAAAGGCAAAACATGATTTTGTGTTAGTCTGTTGGGAGTTATTTATCCTGTATGTGTGTGAGTGACCACCCAGTGGTTGTAATGTATTTTGCAGTTTTTGCTAAGGTTGGAAGAGATTGAAATACTTGGCAAAATTAAGAAAATGGAAAGGTCGGTCCCAGGTTCAGATATAAGGTGGATACATTAAAATATGCCAGAGATGGATAAATCAGTAAAAAAAGGCTAGAAAAGTAGGCAGCGCTCAGTAGCAAATTCCATGGTAAAACAAGTGGCAATGTTTTGGCTCAAGAGCGAGTTTTTGTCATTTGTTCTTTTGCCTAAACATTGACATATGTTCACATAGGCCAAAAGAGACTCCAGTTTTTGCATGGAATTAAATGCTGCCCACTTCTCATGCTTTTTTTTTTTTTAAATCTATCTTATGTTGTTCAGTTGCAACCTGGGGAAAGGCACCAGGGCCGGACTGGCCATCTGGCAATTCTGGCAAATGCCAGGAGGACCTGTCTGGTCATGGGCTGCCTTGTCTGCTATGTTATTAACAGAATCGGTGTTCTCAAGATACCCATACTGTTAAGAGTTGTGAAGGAGCATAACGTTGCTGACTCCGTCACTTACCCCAGCAGGCCACCGGTATCATCAGAAACATTGGTCTTGTAGAAAATCTTCCTTTCCTCCATCCAGGGTAATATTAGTAATATATCCCCTCTGGTTCATGGGGACGGGGACAGCATGGGCCTGTGTGATTTCAAATGCCAGAACTGAATTTCAGCCCCAGTCCGTACCTGAGTGGCACTCATACCTGCAATTATGCTAGAGATGCTCCATTTTTTTTGTCTTCTAGAAAGATAAAGAAAAAAATGGAGGCTGCTCACCGATTGAAAAGTAGCAAGAAATCTTGTGGTTTTAATAGCCCGTAATGGTGATGCTTCAGTTCAAGATGAGAATCTTCTGGAAGGATTTGGCTTGATAAAGATTCTCATCTTGAAGTGAAACATCACATTTGTTGGCTATTAAAACCACAAGCTTTTTGCTACTTTTCAAACTGCGTGCTGACTCCATTTTTTATTTTTATAGTGGAGGAACGGTGTTTTCTGGGAGGCTTGGCACCCCTGTATTTCTCTTTCCGGTGCTGCTTCTTTTTGCCTTTTCTAGATAGATAGTCTAAATATCATTTGCATTACTATGTCCTACTCAAGACTCTTCATGTCTGGCTAAGCACGGCCATCTTTAATATTGGCCTCCGGACATTTATTCAAGGGCCGTAAAATCAATATGGAAATTTCTGATTCCCTCTGTAAAATACGAAATGATTAATCTCAGCAAGTGACCTTAATTCAAACATATTTCCCTAACCCTGCGTTGTCGTCTAATGGTTTGGCTGCTCGTTTCAATCAATACGAGTTCTAGACATACAGGTTTTTGTGTGTTTCTTCTGGAGTCTGATGAATGAAATATTGAATAATCTTATTAAACTGCTAATTCAGTTGTTTTTTTTGTTGGATTGTAGTACTTAGCAAATTTATGGGGCAGTAGTCTCCAATTATAAAAGCACAGTAGGTGCATATTTTATAGTGTGATCTATGGAATTTATTTTAGCTTGATTTTTTTGGGGGATATTATTATATGATGATACCAGTTTGAAAACATCTGAAGTAGCTTTCATGGTGATAAATGATGATATAAGACATCTTTTGAATTTTTGACATGTCAACATGGGACTGTCTGACTTAATATTAATAATTCAATATTTTGCATTAGGTCATGAATCGCGCAGTGGGTGACCGGCAGAGTGCGCATGGCTCTCAATCCTAGGTACATGCAGTTCTCCCTACAATCTTTTAAAATAGTTTTTGACTGCAGAAAGTGACAACATTTAACTAGAGTAAGCCATCTCTTTTCTTGGGCATCTTTCTATTAGGATCCCCAACAGTGTTTAAATGTAAAAATTTGGGCTCAATATTGATACAAAATGAAGACTGCAATGTATACCATGATCCCTTGCCGATGTTCTCATGCTTCCCTGCCACGCCTTTTTGTCCTTTTACACACTGTTGGGACAACCATAGTAATTTTACAATAGGCGTCTCATGGCCAAGTGCTGGCTCTATCAGTGACATCTTTAGGAATCAAATTCACCTTGTCACAATGGAAAGCTTGCATGGCACAGGTAGGTTACCAACCATGGAGAATTGGGGCACAATGGGTAACGTAGAGTTTTTCTTATTGTGGAATCCCCTTATTAATGTGTACAAGAAGGTGAAAAAAAATTGACGCTCACCTTCCAGAGTGGTACCACTCCTCTTTATGCAGCTCTTGCTTCACTTCTGATCTGCTGGATCAACAGCTGACAGGGGCATTACACAAGAACTGCAGCCAATCAATCAGCCTGGAGCTGATCCCAGTAGACCAGTGGTTGATGGAGCTTTATTTTCCACCTCCCCCATGCCCATTAATAAAGGGAGTGGACAACCGCTTTAAAGAGTAACCATCAAATTCATTTTTATTTCATAAATCATTAAAAATAAGATGCGTTGTAATATATCAGGGGTGCATTCGTGCACTGTTATTCGTGTATTTTTTATTCAAAGTACTTTTTTTTTTCTAAGTACTCGGCAGTTATAACATGGCAGAATATAATCAAGCATCTCTTCTCTCTTCATACAGGTAAACATATCATTCATTCTCTGAGCTGAAATATCCTGCATGTCTATTGCTCCAGTCCCTGACAGCAAGCAGCTTGGATGGTAAACATATCATTCATTCTCTGAGCTGAAATATCCTGCATGTCTATTGCTCCAGTCCCTGACAGCAAGCAGCTTGGATGGTATCTGAGTCATTCTATCTTCGGCTTTGAATCCTGCATGTATCTATATATGTTAGTCATCCTATTATGCCTTTGTTTGTGTTTATAGATATTTAACTGACTTTTGCATGTCCTTACTCAGAGAGATCACATAACTGTTTCAAAGTGGTTTATGATCCATGTAGACCTGGACATTTGTTTATCTGATCACTACATTTATTGTGTCCTGTTGTCTCAACTGAGTTAGATTGATTGCTAACGAGCTTTAACCCCCCCCCAAAAAAAAAGAGAGATCTAAGGGCTAGCCTTCTATAAATGTAGATTTAGCTTGGGGATGCATTCGTGCAGGGGTGCATTCGTGCACTGTTATTCGTGTATTTTTTATTCAAAGTACTTTTTTTTCTAAGTACTCGGCAGTTATGACAGGGCAGGAGACAGGTAAGACAATCTAAATCTAATCCATATTCACTTGAAACCGCACAAATACTCACCATATTTATTTGTATCATCTATATTCTGGCTGCTGCATTCACTCACATTCACCGCCCTCGCATTAACTCTCTACACTCCATCCATATCGGCCCCTCTGTCCTTGCCTCTCCTATGTATAGCACTCATGCTCTATTCACATTGCTTAACAGCACAGATCCATTCAGTCCCACCATCCAACACAAGAGACGCTCTCACAAATCACTTAACCATCTGCTCACTCTTTCGATCCTCCTTCTCCTAGTCGCTGGAGACATATCTCCAAACCCCGGCCCCCCATGTTATAGCCAGTCAAACCTCCCAATTGCTACACCCAGAAACCCCTTTAACCTTATTAATATTGCCTGCATGCCTGCTGTCTCTTTCAATTGTGCCCTTTGGAATTCTCGCTCTGTGTGTAATAAACTCTCCTTCATTCATGATTTCTTCCTTTCTAATTCTCTTAATCTCCTGGCTCTTACTGAAACCTGGATCCAGCAGTCAGACACCACTGCTGCTGCTGCTCTTTCATATGGTGGACTACACTTTTCTCATACCCCAAGATCAGACAACAGAGCAGGTGGAGGCGTTGGCCTGCTCCTTTCACCCAAATGTACTTTCCAAGTTATCCCCCAAGTACCCTCACTTGTCTTCCCTTCCTTTGAGGTCCATGTGGTCAGACTCTACGTCCCCTTCTCCATGCGAGTGGCGGTGGTGTATCATCCTCCCGGCCCCTCTCATCAGTTCCTGGATCACTTTGCCACCTGGCTTCCACACTTTCTCTCCTGTGACACCCCCACCCTTATCATGGGTGATTTCAACATCCCCTTTGCCTCTCCCCTCTCCCCATCTGCTTCTCACCTTTTATCTCTATCCTCCTCTTTTGGCCTCTCGCAGCATACTAACTCTCCAACACATGAAGATGGAAACTCCCTTGACTTGGTCTTCTCCCTACTTTGCTCAGTGGATGATTTCACAAACTCCCCTCTCCCGCTCTCTGACCACAACCTTCTTTCATTCTCTATCATGAACTGCCATCCTGCTCAGGTCACCCCCACTTTCCACACTTATAGAAACATACAGGCCATTAACACCCAGAAACTTATGAAGAACTTGCAGTCCTCATTGGCCCCTATCTCCTCCATCTCATGTCCTGATTCTGCATTGAAGCATTACAATGAAACCCTGCAAAGTGCTCTGGATGAAGCTGCTCCTCCTATACATAAAACAACTCGGCACAGACGGCAACAACCGTGGCACACGCTGCAAACACGTTTCCTGCAGCGGTGCTCCAGGTGCGCAGAACGTCTGTGGAGAAAATCTAATCTACCCGAAGATTTCATCCATTATAAGTTCATGCTAAAGACATACAATTCTGCCCTTCACCTCTCCAAACAAACCTACGTCAACACCCTCATCACCTCCCTGTCCAATAACCCTAAACGTCTCTTTGACACGTTCCAGTCCCTACTCAACCCAAGAGAGCAGGCCCCAACCACGGATCTCCGTGCTGACGATCTGGCCAATTACTTCAAAGAAAAAATTGACCACATTCGACAGGAAATCATCTCCAAATCTCTTCATACCATGCACTGTCCTCCCTCCCCCACTGCATCTAGTTCACTCTCTGACTTTGAAGCAGTTACAGAAGAAGAAGTAAGCAGGCTCCTTGCATCTTCTCGCCCGACCACTTGCACCAGTGACCCCATTCCATCACATCTCCTCCAGTCCCTTTCCCCAGCTGTCACCTCTCACCTAACAAAAATATTCAACCTTTCCCTCACTTCCGGTATTTTTCCCTCCTCATTTAAGCATGCCATCATACATCCATTACTTAAAAAACCATCCCTCGATCAAAACTGTGCCGCTAATTATAGACCTGTCTCTAATCTTCCCTTCATCTCTAAACTCCTCGAACGCCTGGTCCACTCCCGTCTTACCCGCTATCTCTCAGATAACTCTCTTCTCGACCCTCTTCAATCTGGCTTCCGCTCTTTACACTCTACTGAAACTGCCCTCACTAAAGTCTCTAATGACCTACTAACAGCTAAATCTAATGGTCACTACTCCATGTTAATTCTCTTGGATCTCTCTGCAGCATTCGACACTGTGGATCATCAGCTCCTCCTCACTATGCTCCGCTCCATCGGCCTCAAGGACACCGTTCTCTCCTGGTTCTCCTCCTATCTCTCTGACCGATCCTTCACTGTATGTTTTGCTGGTTCCGCCTCCTCTCACCTTCCCCTTACTGTTGGGGTTCCTCAAGGATCAGTCCTAGGCCCCCTACTCTTCTCGTTGTATACTGCCCCTATTGGACAAATAATCAGTAGATTTGGTTTCCAGTACCATCTCTATGCTGACGACACCCAATTATACACTTCTTCTCCTGATATCACACCGACCTTTTTAGAAAACACCAGTGATTGTCTTACCGCTGTCTCTAACATCATGTCCTCCCTCTATCTGAAACTAAACCTGTCAAAAACTGAACTCCTCGTGTTCTCTCCCTCTACTAACCTACCTTTGCCTGACATTGCCATCTCCGTATGCGGTTCCACCATTACTCCAAAGCAACATGCCCGCTGCCTTGGGGTCATCCTTGATTCTGACCTTTCATTCACCCCCTACATCCGATCACTGGCTCGCTCTTCTTACCTGCATCTCAAAAACATTTCTAGAATTCGCCCTTTTCTTACTTTCGACTCTGCAAAAACTGTGACTGTTTCACTTATTCATTCTCGTCTGGACTATTGTAACTCTCTACTAATCGGCCTCCCTCTTGCAAAACTCTCCCCGCTCCAATCTGTCCTGAATGCTGCAGCCAGGATCATATTCCTCACCAACCGTTACACCGATGCCTCTATCCTGTGCCAGTCATTACACTGGCTACCCATCCACTCCAGAATCCAGTACAAAACTACTACCCTCATCCACAAAGCACTCCATGGCTCAGCACCACCCTACATCTCCTCCCTGGTATCAGTCTACCACCCTACCCGTGCCCTCCGCTCCGCTAATGACCTCAGGTTAGCATCCTCAATAATCAGAACCTCCCACTCCCGTCTCCAAGACTTTACACGTGCTGCGCCGATTCTTTGGAATGCACTACCTAGGTTAATACGATTAATCCCCAATCCCCACAGTTTTAAGCGTGCCCTAAAAACTCATTTGTTCAGACTGGCCTACCGCCTCAATGCATTAACCTAACGATCCCTGTGTGGCCTATTTATAATAAATAAAAAAAAAAAAAAAAAAGGTTCCTCGCATCATGTTCTCATACACTTTATGCAGTATTAGCCCTCTGTGTCTGCACTGCTACATACTTAGGCAGGTAACTGGTTCATGCAGCTTTACATGAACACCTGAGCCTTACACTATGGCCGGTCCGAATAACTAAAGCAATTGTTACCATCCACCTCTCGTGTCTCCCCTTTTCCTCATAGTTTGTAAGCTTGCGAGCAGGGCCCTCATTCCTCCTGGTATCTGTTTTGAACTGTGATTTCTGTTATGCTGTAATGTCTATTGTCTGTACAAGTCCCCTCTATAATTTGTAAAGCGCTGCGGAATATGTTGGCGCTATATAAATAAAAATTATTATTATTATTATTATTATTATATATCTTATCAGATAAATCTGCTTCATTCTCCACCAGGACTGATCTTTAGTGTTGAGCATTCCGATACCGCAAGTATCGGGTATCGGCCGATACTTGCGGTATCGGAATTCCGATACCGAGATCCGATATTTTTGTGATATCGGGTATCGGTATCGGAAGTGTAAAATAAAGAATTAAAATAAAAAATATTGTTATATTCACCTCTCCGGCGGCCCCTGGACATCTGCGCGAGGAACCGGCGTCCGGCACGGCTTCTTTCTTCAAAATGCGCGCCTTTAGGACCTGTGGAATGACGTCCCGGCTTCTGATTGGTCGCGTGCCGCCCATGTGACCGCCACGCGACCAATCAGAAGCCGCGACGTCATTCCTCAGCTAAAGTCCTAGAATGAGCGCCTTTTAGGACCTGAGGAATGACGTCGCGGCTTCTGATTGGTCGCGTGGCGGTCACATGGGCGGCACGCGACCAATCAGAAGCCGGGACGTCATTCCACAGGTCCTAAAGGCGCGCATTTTGAAGAAAGAAGCCGTGCCGGACGCCGGATCCTCCCGCTGATGTCCAGGGGCCGCCGGAGAGGTGAATATAACAATATTTTTTATTTTAATTCTTTATTTTACACTTTAATATGGATCCCAGGGCCTGAAGGAGAGTTTCCTCTCCTTCAGACCCTGGGATCCATGAGGATACATTCCGATACTTGATGTCCCATTGACTTGTATTGGTATCGGATATCGGTATCGGCGATATCCGATATTTTTCGGGTATCGGCCGATACTATCCGATACCGATACTTTCAAGTATCGGACGGTATCGCTCAACACTACTGATCTTACATTCTCAAAATTCTCAGTTCACAGGTAAAATCTGTATTCAGTGAAGACAGATGGTTACATAACTCAGAATCTTAACATTAAATGTCATCTCATGTAAAGGAAGGGAGGAGGACAGGAGGAGCCAGAAGTAGACTCCTTCCTCCACCTCCACTTTCCTATCTACATAGTATCTTATCATAGTAACATAGCAAGGCAGAAAAAAGACATTTGTCCATCCAGTTCAGCCTATATTCCATCAGAATATATCCCCAGATCTACGTCCTTCTAAAGAACCTAATAATTGTAAGATTATTATTATTATTTATTATTATAGCGCCATTTATTCCATGGTGCTTTACATGTGAGGAGGGGTATACATAATAAAAACAAGTACAATAATCTTAAACAATACAGGTCACAACTGGTACAGGAGGAGAGAGGACCATGCCCGCGAAGGCTCACAATCTACAAGGGATGAGTGAGGATACAGTAGGCGAGGATAGAGCTGGTCGTGCAGTGGCTTGGTGGATCGGTGGTTACTGCAGGTTGTAGGCTTGTCGGAAGAGGTGGGTCTTCAGGTTCTTTTTGAAGGTTTTGATGGTAGGCGAGAGTCTGATGTGTTGTGGTAGAGGGTTCCAGAGTAGGGGTGATGCGCGAGAGAAATCTTGTATGCGATTGTGGGAAGAGGAGATAAGAGGGGAGTAGAGAAGGAGATCTTGTGAGGATCGGAGGTTGCGTGTAGGTAAGTACTGGGAGACGAGGTCACAGATATACGGAGGACACAGGCTGTGGATGGCTTTGTATGTCATGGTTAGGGTTTTGTACTGGAGTCTTTGAGTAATTGGGAGCCAGTGCAGGGAGTGACAGAGAGGAGAGGCCGGGGAATAGCGGGGGGACAGGTGGATTAGTCGGGCAGCAGAGTTTAGAATAGATTGGAGGGGTGCGAGAGTGTTAGAGGGGAGGCCACAGAGCTGGATACAATATTGTTACGCTCCAGGAAGACATCCAGGCCTCTCTTGAACCCCTCGACTGAGTTCGGCATCACCACCTCTTCAGGCAAGGAATTCCAGATTCTCACTGCCATAACAGTAAAGAATCCTCTTCTATGTTGGAGAAAAACCTTCTCTCCTCCAGATGCAAAGAATACCCCCTTGTGACCATCACCTTCCTTGGTATAAACAGATCCTCGGAGAGATATTTTTATTGTCCCCTTATATACTTATACATGGTTAATAGATCGACCCTTAGTCATCTTTTTTCTAGACTAATTAATCCTATTTTTGCTAATCTCTCTGGGTATTGTAGTTCCCCCATCCCCTTTATTAATTTTGTTATCACTAGAAACTGCCATCTCCTATCTCAGTCATTTAACAATCTGTCTTCACTGAATACAGATTTTACCCAGGAATTTAGAATTGTGAAAATGAAAGCTCAATCCTGGTGGAGAGAGAAGCTGATTTCTCTGATAAGATACATTATAAAATTGATTATGTTCGTGTGTACTATTGATTTATGAAGCAAATATTAAAACGATGGTTGCGCATTGAGCACGTTACAGACAAAAATGAATGGATCTACCCGTGGCAATACATTTTTGGCTCCCCGATCATAGCATTATGGACATGAAATTACTTGTATTAAAAGGTAACTTCAAATCTCAGAGAGACAGAAGAATCTGGGAATATAAGCTAATGATGACCTTTGACACTCTCGGTGCAGGAATAAATGTGTCGCAAGGATTTATGTCTTTTTACATCAACTAAGGAATTTGCTCCTCAGACCATGTGGGGTCACCATAACACAGTACCAGACGTGAATCAGAGGGCAATAAAACATCCACACTCCTTATCTATGAACTGTTCCAATATTTATGGACATAACTGTTTATCATTCACATAATGATAGTTCTGCTTCACGTCACCTGTCTTATCTATGGTATTTTTCTGTGCTGTGTTGTGCATAAATATGTGATTCTTCAGCATTTCTATTAGTCTATGTCTGATGAAGAGACCTTAGGCTAGCTTCACATTGCGTTAATGGCTTAACGCTAATGGACTGCGTTGCACGGCGAAAATGTCGCAATTAACGCCGTGCAGCGGGTCCGTTAGCGCACCCATTGACAGCAATGTGATTTGTGCCTGTAGCGCATCGCTAGCGCATGCCATTTTCTGCACGCGCTAGCGATGTGCCGTTCTTTTGTGACGGACCTCAGACGCTGCTTGCAGCGTCCGAGGTTCCTCCCTCGCTAGCGCAGATCGGGGATCTGCGCTAGCAGGGACGGTGAACGCGGACCCAAAATAAATATTGCGTTAGGGCAATCCACTAGCGCTATGCGCTTAACAGATTGCCCTAACGCAATGTGAACCTAGCCTTAGTAGTCTCGAAAGCTTGCAATTTGTTACCATCTTTTCAGTTAGCCATTAAAATTTATCAACCATGGAGGACTCTCAATATTAAATATTTAGCTAGCATTGTAAGAAATCAGAGTCTTCTCGAAATTTACAAATTGTTAAGGTGGCAACAGTTGTAGGTATATGATGGATAAATTACACAAAATATTAATTGCTATGAAATAGATGGTTCTTGGTATAGTAAATGAAACGAGCCAGCTTCCGTTATGTGTAATCGGTGATTACAGACCGTTTAGTGATCACTTTTGCTTGGTCCTATCCGGAAGAATTTTAGAAGTATCCTACTATCATTTTTTCCATCTCCATCTAGCTCGCACGCCTCGTCCTCCTGGAGCTGTTTGCTTTATGCTATTTATTCCGGCTTTAGGGCCATTAGGAGAACAAAAATGGTGTCTATCTTTGCTTTAATTTGATGCACAGTTACGCCAGAATCGTCTCCCTGTTTACTCTCGTCATGCTGCATTTTTTCGGTCATTATCTTCTCGCTCTTCGTACGGCGAATGCGACATGACAAGGGGATTATAATAGTGATTTAAATGCACCTTGAAAACACATTGTTAACCAAATTCCAATCATTGATGTCATTTACATGTCTCTGCTTTTCAGAAGATGAATACATCCTTTTCATGCACTTCCTTAACATCTGTAATAATGTCCCTAAGCAGTTTAATAAAACAAACAAAAAAAAGAGCGACAAGCGACTCATCGCAGACCAAATAAGTGAATGTCGGGATCTAACGGGGGCTTGTAAATATTTCTGACAGCATGCGGCTACCGACGGAGAAAATCGTGTAAATTGCCAGTTATCATTTTTTTAAATAAATAAGCCTTCTCTTTGTTCGTTGTCCCCATTGATGGCTGTCCTCTGTGTAGTGGGGTATCTGAAGCTTATTTTCAGAGGGACCATTTCTATTGCAGAGTAATTCAGCGCTGATTTACACATCAATTACCTGTCCTCATAGACGTTTTCATGCTCCCCTGCCCGACATCAATAACGCATTACAGCGTAAACGCTTTATTTTGCATCATTTTTTATAAGGAAAACAGATAACTAATCACCCGGCGCAACATTACCGTACGATACTCCAAACAAGAAATGTTCTGTTTGAAACCGCATCTCATTTATCCTCCATACTCATCAGCTTATCTTCCCGGCCCATTCTGTCCCATAAGGTCTTAGAATTAATCATTCGCATTGTGTTTTACGGAGTGGCTCGGTTTCAAAATAAATTTTTTTTTTTTTTTCTTTCTACAGTTCATCCAATTGATTCTGTAAGAATAACAAACGTGTGAATTTTATTTTCCAGTTAAAATAGCATTGCAATCTTTTTCGCTCAGGTCAGCCCGTCCTACTTAACTGAACGTTGGGTTTAATTCTAGATAATAAATAGAACGAAATGGAAAGGATTTCTTACACATTGCACAAATTAAATATGGACTGAACAAATGAGCAAAATTAGAATGACTATAGAACCAATGTGAATTTAATATAAAGCTTCATTTTATTTATTTATTTTATTCTACCTTTGGTTAGGTATCCATAATTTATGTTCGGTGTGTAGTAAATACTTACCAGTTCTCAATATAAGTCTAAATCTCAAAGCATGGCTATCGTAGGCTTACATTAAAGGGAATCTGTCACAAGGCTTTTGCTACCTCATTTGAGCGCAATATGATGAGACCCTGATTCCAATGATGGACACAATCACATATTTTAGATGCAGTATTTAGCAAAGCTGAGAAAGCTGACCCTGCCCACACCAGAGCTTACTGTGTACATTGTCTATAGACAGTGAGCTGCGTATCAGGGGAGGACCAGGGCTCACGTGAGCTGTAGTCCATCTAATGGTAATAGCCTGGTGATAAAACATTCATTGTATTGAAACAATAGCACAGAGCCTAATAAGTGACACATCCCTGAACTCTATATCTTAGCCCCTACCTCATGCTGCCCTCAGATTACGTGGCAAAAACCTTCTGACAGATTCCCTTTAAGAGAGGAAGGAACAGTTCACAGTGTGTGCCGCAGTCAAAAGATATCTGAGCGTGACTAGAGCAACACTACCTAAGCTACTGCCATGCCCTGTACATGGCTTAAGCGACATAGCAAATCAGAAGAACTTTCCGACATTTATAATTGGAGTTATTTGCTCATACTACTACACTTACTCCATATTGGGATAAGAACTTGGCATTGGGAATACCCCTTTAATTTGCATCACTGATTGCCAAACAGTGATATGGGTGGGGTTGTACACAACTCAACATTCTGAGCACTGCTGCGCTTGCAGCAGAGAAAACTGATTCTTTCACAATCGCTGAACAAAGTAAACTCAGTGATACATCACTGGAATCAGAGTTTCTGTCCCTACATCATTCTGCTGTCTGATTACATGGCAAAAACCTGATGAAATATTCCCTTTAAGGTTTGGAGTAGGGGAATACTAAGAGAGTACATGGACCTTTGTAACCATCTTTATGCTTCCATACAGATGAACTATTTTCATTCTTGTCTATATCTCCTATACAGACCAGTGTGTTCATGGCCACAGACTACAAACACTCCTCGTGTAGTCAGATCCTGCCATCATGCCGCCTCTTATTTTCACCATTTTCCTTGTGACATTACAGAAGCATAACCGGGAAGATGCTTTGTCATGCCGTGTTTCCCTTTTTTAATGAGCAAAACAAATAAGTAATTAAGCGAAGCCATCTACTATATAATTGTCTAAGGGTTACTTCCGTCTGTCTGTCCTTCTGTCTGTCCTTCTTTCTGTCACGGATATTCATTGGTCAAGGCCTCTGTCTGTCATGGAATCCAAGTCGCTGATTGGTCGCGCCAGCTGCCTGTCATGGCAGCCACAGTCAGGAAGAAAATGGCCGCTCCTTCCTTCCCGCAGTCAGTGCCCTAGTCCTCTCCGATCAGCGCTCACACAGGGTTAATGGCAGCGTTGACCGCGGTGTGGTGCACTCGGTTAACGCTGCTATTAACCCTGTGTGACCAACTTTTTACTATTCATGCTGCCTATGCAGCTATGAATACTATGCATGAATTTGCATAATGGTTTTTTTTGGGGGGAGGGGGGTGCTAAACTTTATCAGCATGCACAGGAGACAACAAAAATGCAGCAAAAAAAAAGGAAATTCACAGCAAAATCTGCTTTTTGTAAGTAACTTCTTTAAGGGCAAAAAAGCAGGTTTTTCCTGCAGAAAAAAAAACGCAGCAAAAGCGCAACATGTAAAGCTGGGTTCACATTTGCGTATCTTTCGCAGCGTTTGATCTGCATGCGTCATGCATACATATCTTTAACATGGTTTATGCAGGGACATGATTTCGCGGTGTCCGGCAAACGCAACATGTTGCATTTTTTGAGGCGTCAATTATGCGCAGCCATGTGCATGAGGATGATTGCGGATTGAATGCATCAAAAAACGCATCAATTATGCGCAGCCATGTGCATGCGGATGATTGCGGATTGAATGCATAAAAAAACGCATTACTGTCTATGGGAACGCATTGGTACGCAAGGACATGTGTTCGCATGCGTTCGATACGCTTCTGTACTTTGGACTGTGCATGTCCAGGAACTGATTGAGACACGCCCATTGAGATTCGCCCTTCTGGAAATATCAAACGAATGCGCATAAACAACGCAAGCGCAGGCAAAACGCATACAAACGCATGCACATGCAGCAGGTTTTTTTTGCCGTCATGCGTAAGCTGATGCGGATAAAAAACGCTGCGTAAACATGCGTTTGCATGCGTTTTGGAACTTAGTGCAAGAGAGTAATTTTGAAAAAATGGCTACATTGCAGATTCCTGCTGTGTAACGTATTTTTTTTCTAAAAGTGGAGGTTAGTTTGATGGATATTAGTATAGTGAGGACAGAACAACCAACTTAGCGTAGTAAACTTTTAATTGTGAGACATAAGAAGCTAGAAGTCCAGATAAACCTGATCTAGATGATGATAATGGGAATAAGGCCGGTGTCCCACTTGCAACAGCACTGTGAGAAACTCGCGCGAGTCTGTCGCCTCAATACCCAGCACTGCCACCGGCACTCAGGACAGGAGTGTGCGACTGCATGTATTTCTATGCAGCTGAACCCTCCGATCCGAACCACCGGCGGCAGCGCCGGGTATTGAGGCAAGAGACTCGCGTGAGTTTCTCACATTGCAGTTGCAAGTGTGACTCCGGCCTAAAGCTAAATCTCCTTGACAGGAACAGTCTGCATTTACTAATGTGTGTCTAGTGAATGGACATATACACCACAGAGGTCAATATGGGGAGGCCCTATAACACTATGCGACCCATAGAAGCGTAGAAACCAAGGAAGTACCAAAGGTTTTTGTAAATATGCTCAGCTAGAACTTCCTGCCTTAATAGAGAGGACCGATCAATTAAGAAATCATCTGTCTCTCCCATTCTGATGAGCGTTTCTCTTTTCTAAATGAGAGAGCCACTGCCAGACATCTCTGTTGGCAGCTCCTCTCTAGAGAATAAAAGGACGGGCGGTCCGAAATAAGACATGCCAGATACTTATCTCCACCTAGGGACCCTATACGCGTTAGATTGTTGGCTGACCTTGGTGGGGTCAGTCGTAATCTACTGCGAATGGAGCTTTTACAAGTAGGGATTGTCCGAAGCGGAGCTCCTCATTAACAGCTTCTAAACGTCTACTCCTTTTTACACAGTGGGGGATTGAAGAGGGGAGATATTTGGGCTCTAATGTCTTGTGGCGGGAATCAAGTATATGACTTTCTTGTTCGTACTTGGTGGAGAATAAACTTTGATTTTTGCTATCTATCCCTCACTTCCTACATGATATCTACCGTAATCAACGCATATGTTGTGAATATATCTGTACTTGTTATTAATAGTGATGAGTGAGTGTACTCGTTGCTCGGGTGGTCAACGAGTATTTATGACTGCTCGGAGATTTAGATTTCATCTTGGCAGCTGAATGATTTACAGCTACTACCCAGCTAGAATATATGTGGGGATTCCCAGGCAACCCCCACATGTACTCAGGCTGGCTAGTAGCTGTAAATCAATCAGCTGTGTCAACAAAAACTAAATCTCCGAACACTAACAAATTCTCGGAGACCACCCGAGTGTGCTCAGGGAAACCCGAGCAACGAGTATACTCGCTCATCACTAGTTATTAACATTAACTATGGAAACAAATTATTCACTAAATATTAGACAAACCAATTAGCTTTTTGATGTAAAGGTTTTAATGAAGTTGTTGGGATTTGTTTGGTTTCCTTAAAGCTCAGTAACATGGTACAGCCAAGACCGCCAAATCAGTCTATCATTAGAAGGGGATAACACTCTCGCTAACGGAAGTATTAGTAAGTAACGCGATGATATGTGGGAGGTGTAATGCAAGAAATTACTATAACATGTTATTAATTTTTAAGTACACCCGGCAATTGTATAAGAATCTCAGATATTCCTACCCTACAGAAACCTACCGCTGTACGATCAGACTGCACATAGCGGTTACTGATTTCCAACAGCTCAGTCTTTCTATTTGTACGTGTAATCAATATAGTTGAATTATATGTACAAATGACTTTGTTCCATATGAGCAGAATTTCCTATTGATTTTAAAGCACTTTCCAAGTCTACTTTTCCTTATGTGGTGTTTAGACGTTATAGATGTTGTAAGCTTTGTGCAAGATAAATGCATTTTGTGCAGTTTTATGGTGCACTCATGACATAAATATGTGGTGGACACAGTCAGTTTTTGAGAAAGAGCAATTACCGAAGCCTTTGCATGACTTAGAAAGGAAAAGATCCATCATCACCAGAGCAGAACAGAAAGGGGTCACAGAAGATAGTCGTCTCTGGAAAGCTTAGAGTGAATATCAGCTCCACTACTTTAAAAACAAATTTATTTATTTATTTTTATAATCTAAATAGCTACAAAATTGTACACTGGTTAATATTTTTAATCTATGTTTTTTTTTTAGATATATCACATAGAGCTAAATGTAAATTCTACAATTCTGTTTACCATAGTCATCACTAGAGGGCGCTCCGGAGTTTACTTATAGAATGAACTTCATAAAATCAGTATACACTTAGCTCTTTACCTCCCCCTGCTGGTGGATAGAACACTATCATTTACCTTGATTTGATGATTCATCAAAGTATTTTTGCCAGAAAACCGCTGTAAAACGCTTTGAAAAGCTTGTGGCTCTTGGCATTTTCACAACAGTTTGAAACAACTCCACCGAAATTAGTGAATCTTGGGAGGTGCCGGATAGAACAGGATATAGCTATGGATGCCCGACATTAATTGAAAATGGCAAAATACATTACACCAGAAATGTTACTCCACTCAGTTTCTGGTGAGACCACAGTGGTGCACGCTACTGATATGATGCACCTTTTAATGAATATGGCGTATCTCATCCTTGCATGCCCCTCGTTAATACTGGGTGTACAAAACACTAAGGCAGGTCACAGTCCATTCCTTCAATATGTCCAGGGTGTGAGGTATTGGAGTTGAAGCAGCCAAGAGCATGGTGCCAATGGCAAAGAACCTCTAATAGGAGACCATAACCAAGAGGTGACAGGCCGTGAAAAAATTTGTGGAGGAGCTGATATGGTCTCCTGGTTTACACTCAATATTCAGGAAGATATCCATAAGAAAAGATCCATTGAAACACGGCCAGGACCCTGTATTGTCCCCTGATATTTCAGGCAAGAAAGTATCAAAGCAGCCAGCAATAGCGCCTGACAGCATTGATAAGGCACCTAGTTTACTGAAGACACCATTAGTAGAAAGGCTATCTTATCCCAAAAAAGGCCACTGTTTATCAGATTAGTGGGTGTGTTTGGCACTCGGGTCAACTGTTTACCAACGCCTCTGCGCTCAGACGAAATCAGTGTGCAGAGCTGGAACAGCACAGCTTTATCCCTTGTGTTGTAGTTCTTGGGTATTGTGAGGCCACGTTCCCACCATTAGGAAGTAGCACTGCTTTGGATGCAACATATTTTTCACTGCATCCAAAATGCTGCGTTCTAATCACGCAGGTAAATCCGCATGTGTTCACTGAGCCGTACATTCTATTGTTGAAATTTCTGTTGCGGAGATTAGCGACTTTGCAAGAGAACTTGACATGCCGTGGCTCGTAAAGCCACACCGCATTTCCGTTTCCACCGGTGATCCGCAAGTGCACATACATGCATAGTGTACATAGGATTTCTAGAAATCCCATCCACTATGCTGTAACATCTGACCCCTGCTGGTTTGACCCTGCATAAATACGCAGCGTCAAACTCGCAGCAGTTCCCGATTGTTGGCACGTACCCTAACTCCGCTTTACTGCACTACAGCTGAATAGCAGTGTCAAAGAATGGCCACTACACGGTGTATGGAACTCATTGCGAGCTTACTATTTGTCAGGGTTCCCATAGCGCGTCTGCTACTACGTTCAGTAGCTTTGTCATTACCTCCAAAACCCCGCTACATGGGATTCAGGCATATGTATTGACCGGGTCATTGACCATAATGATACAGACGAAGGCGCAGTGGGCAATTTTGTGCATTGTTTTCGGATATATATGCTATTTGAGGCAGGAAACAAGACATGCTACATCAACTACTTCTTGCTGCCCACCTCAACTAGGCATACATGACCGAAAATGATGTACAACAGCGCACACTGCAACTCTCTCTACAGTATTGTAGTGAATGGTCCCACCGCTGCATACGTCTCAATCCCGTTTTGCGCGGGGGGTTCGAACTCAAGCTCCGATGGAGCCACAGAATGTAGTGGAAAATGCAATGTCAACCCTGCCTTACGATAATGTCTTACAAGCTCGGTAAATAAAGCGTTTCCTGCTCGGGGAACAAGGTGGCTGTAGTTCTGAGTACAAATCCCACCAAGGACAACTCCTAATTTTTTCTGGGTATCCATCTTTACTCCCACAAACCAAAAGCATACTCTACCGATAGGGGAATAAGATTGTGAGTCCCATTGGGGGGGCATTGACGTAAGAAAGCATAACAAATAAATAGTAAACTAGAGTGACACAGTCTTAACATTACAGCCTTGTGACTTCACAACATATAAGAGATGTACAATATAATAGCAAATAGGTAACAAGGGGTATTAATGTCACTTGTTAATTATCTTGGTTGAGATGTTCCTAGCCTAAGAACAAGCACTCCAGAAGTGTTAGCAAGAGCCATACAACAAAGTGGCACTTGTGTCAGCTGCATAATTAAATGTAATCAGTTTTCAACGGGGAATTTTTGTTTTAATAATGTAGCTGGTGGAGACCGCAATGGGAACATGTTGGCTACAAGGTCCAACATCCTTTAGTGGCTATAATTGGCTGTAGTAGTGTTTCCTCTCTTTGTAAGACTTTTAAAGTTCTTCAGCACTACTCTTCTTGTTACTGTGTAGTGTTGGAAATGATTTTTCACATATTACTACAGCTTATGAATTCACAGGAGAAGCTGCCGAGGATGAAGCACTACCAAGAACAGCTTCAACGGTTATCTCAGCAGCACAAATGCTTGAGCTTTTGGCCGTCTTTTGGGGATTTTTGGTCTCCTTTTTTTGTTTTTCTAAAAACACTTATTCAAAACTGCATAAAATAGACAAAATATTTTCGAGGAATAAAAAATAAAACATTCAAAACACATTTTACATTGATCGACATATATGCATGTAAATATCTTATATACTCCCAAAAATATTATTTTAACATTTAAACTGAAAACAATATTTAACTTTTTATAGAAAACAAATTATTATTATTTGATTACTATAGCGCCATTTATTCCATGGCGCTTTACATGTGAGGAGGGGTATACATAATAAAAACAGGTACAATAATCTTAAACAATACAAGTCATAACTGGTACAGGAGGAGAGAGGACCCTGCCTGCGAGGGATCACAATCTGCAAGGGATGGGTGAGGATACAGTAGGTGAGGATAGAGCTGGTCGTGCAGCGGTTTGGTGGATCATGGTTGCTGCAGGTGGTAGGCTTGTCGGAAGAGTTAGGTCTTCAAGTTCCTTTTTGAAGGTTTCAAACAAATGAAACATGGACATATTTCTTAGAAGTCCAAACGTCACGGACCGCTCCTGGCACATTAACCCCTGGCACCTGCGATCAAAGATGATCGCAGCGTTCCGACGGCACAGGGAAGCATCGCGGAGGGAGGGGGCTCCCTGCGTGCTTCCCTGAGACCCTCGGATCAACGCGATGTGATCTACCTACCTCCTCCCTGCAGGCCCGGATCCAAAATGGCCGCAGGGGGCCTTCCAGGTCCTGCAGGGAGGTGGCTTGCAAGCGCCTGCTCAGAATAGGCGCCGGCAAGCCTCCTTCAGTGCCTGTGTAATCGCTGAAAGCACACAGTGCACAGCAAAGTGTCACATCAGCGATCTGTCACTATAGTGTGATGTCCCCCCCCCCCGGGGCTGTGTAAAAAAAAAAAAGAAAAAAGAAAAAAATATTTACATATGTGAAAAAAAATCCTAAATAAATAAAAAATATTGTTCCAATAAATACGTTTTTATCTAAATAAAAAAAAAATTACACATATTTAGTATCACCACGTCCGTAACAACCCGACCTATAAAACTGTACCACTAGTTCACCCCTTCAGTGAACACTGTAAAAAAAAAAAAAAAAAAGAGGCAAAAAACGATGCTTTATTATCATACCGCCAAACAAAAAGTGGAATAACACGCGATGAAAAAGACGGATATAAATAACCATGGTACCGCTGAAAACGTCATCTTGTCCCGTAAAAAACGAGCTGCCATACAGCGTCATCAACGAAAAAATAAAGTTATAGTCCTCAGAATAAATCGATAAAAAAATAATTTTTTATATAAAATAGTTTTTATCATATAAATGTGCCAGAAAATGATATAAATGAGGTATCGCTGTAATCGTACTGACCCGAAGAATAAAACTGCTTTATCAATTTTACGAAACGTGGATCGGTATAAGCGCCTTCCCCCCCAAAGAAATTCATGAATAGCTGTTTTTTGTTCATTCTACCTCACAAAAATCAGAATAAAAAGTGATCAAAAAATGTCACGTGCCCTAAAATGGTACCAATAAAATTGTCAACTCGTCCCACAAAAAACCTCACATGACTCTGTGGACCAAAATATGGAAAAATTACAGCTCTCAAAATGTGGAGACGCAAAAACTATTTTTTGCAATAAAAAGCATCTTTTAGTGTGTGACGGCTGCCAATCATAAAAATCCGCTAAAATACCCGCTGTAAAAGTTAATCAAACCCCTCCTCATCGCCCCCTTAGTTAGGGAAAAATAATAAAATTTGAAAAAATTTATTTATTTCCATTTTCCCGTTAGGGTTAGGGCTAAAGATAGGGTTGGGGCTAAAGTTAGGGTTAGTTCTACGGTTAGGGTTGGGGCTACAGTTAGGGTTAGGGTTGGGGCTAAAGTTAAGGATGGGGTTAGGGTTGGGGCTAAAGTTAGGGTTAGTGTTGGGGCTAAAGTTAGGGTTGGGGCTAAAGTCATGGTTTTGGCTAAAGTTAGGGTTGGGGCTAAAGTTGGGGTTTGCATTACATTTACGGTTGGGATTAGGGTTAGGGGTGTATTTGGGTTAGGGTTTCAGTTAGAATTGGGAGGATTCCACTGTTTAGGCACATCAGGGGCTCTCCAAACGCGACATGGCGTCCGATCTCAATTCCAGCCAATTCTGCGATGAAAAAGTAAAACAGTGCTCCTTCCCTTCCGAGCTCTCCCGTGCACCCAAACAGTGGTTTACCCCAACATATGTTGTATCAACGTACTCAGGACAAATTGGACAACAATTTTTGTGTTCCAATTTCTCCTGTTACCCTTGGGAAATTACAAAACTGGGGGGCTAAAAAATAATTTTTCTGGAAAAAAAAAGATTTTTTTATTTTCACGGCTCTGCGTTATAAACTGTAGTGAAACACTTGGGGGTTCAAAGTTCTCACAACACATCTAGATAAGTTCCTTGGGGGTCTAGTTTCCAATATGGGGTCACTTGTCAGGGGTTTCTACTGTTTAGGTACATCAGGGGCTCTGCAAATGCAACGTGGCGCCTTTAGACCAATCAATCTAAGTCTGCATTCAAAAACGGCGCTCCTTCCCTTCCGAGCTCTGCCATGTGCCCAAACGGTGGTTCTCCCCTACATATGGGGTATCAATTTTACTCAGGACAAATTGTACAACAACTTTTGTGGTCCAATTTCTCCTGTTACCCTTGGGAAAATGCTAAACTGGGGGCTAAAAAAGAATTTTTGTTGGAATAAAAAAATAATTTTTATTTTCACAGCTCTGCAATATAAACTGTAGCAAAACACTTGGAGGTTCAAAGTTTTCACAACACATCTAGATAAGTTCCTTAGGGGGTCTTCTTTCTAACTGGTGTCACTTGTGGGTGGTTTCAATGTTTAGGCACATCAGGGGCTCTCCAAACGCGACATGGTGTCCTATCTCAATGCCAGTCAATTTTGCATTGAAAAGTCAAATGACGCTCCTTCCGTTCCGAGCTCTGCCATGCGCCCAAACAGTGGTTTACCCCCACATATGGGGTAACAGCGTACTCAGAAGAAATTGGACCCCAAAAGTTGTGCAAAAATAAATAAAAAATGGCGAAAAGATCATTTTTGTGAAAAAATATGATTTTTTATTTTTACAGCTCTACGTTATAAACTTCTGTGAAGCACTTGATGGGTCAAAGTGCTCACCACACATCTAGATAATTTCCTTAGGGGGTCTACTTTCCAAAATGGTGTCACTTGTGGGGGGTTTCAATGTTTAGGCACATCAGGGGCTCTCCAAACGCAACATGGCGTCCCATCTCAATTCCTGTCAATTTTGCATTGAATAGTCAAATGGCGCTCCTTCCCTTCCGAGCTCTCCCATGCACCCAAACAGTGGTTTACCCCCACGTGTACAGTGGTTTACCCCCATGTATGGGGTATCAGCGTACTCACGACAAATTGTACAACAACTTTTGGGGTCCATTTTCTCCTGTTACCCTTGGTAAAATAAAACAAATTGGAGCTGAAGTAAATTTTTTGTGAAAAAAGTTAAATGTTCATTTTTTTTAAAACATTCCAAAAACTCCTGTGAAACACCTGAAGGGTTAATAAACTTCTTGAATGTGGTTTTGAGCACCTTGAGGAGTGCAGTTTTTAGAATGGTGTCACACTTGGGTATTTTCTATCATACAGACCCCTCAAAGTGACTTCAAATGTGATGTGGTCCCTAAAAGAAAATGGTGTTGTAAAAATGAGAAATTGCTGATTGACTTTTAACCCTTATAACTCCCTAACAAAAAAAAAATTGGTGCCAAAATTCTGCTGATGTAAAGTAGACATGTGGGAAATGTTACTTAAGTATTTTGTGTGACACATCTCTGTGATTTAAGGGCATAACAATTGAAAGTGGAAAATTGCGAAATTTTCAAAATTTTTCACAAATAAACCCAGTTAATATCAAATAAATTTTACCATTATCATGAAGTACAATATGTCACGAGAAAACAATGTCAGAATCACCGGGATCCGTTGAAGCGTTCCAGACTTATTACCTCATAAAGGGACAGTGGTCAGAATTGTAAAAATTGGCCCGGTCATTAACGTGCAAACCATCCTTGGGGGTAAAGGGGTTAAAGCGAACCTGTCATCAGGGTTTTAGATTTCAAACTTAGGGGATGCTTCTAATGGCACATTACTGCTGATTACATTTTTATCGTGCCAAGATCTCTTGCCTGCGCCATTAGTGCCTGGGTTGGTGCATGCTCAGCAAGGTCCTGGAGAAACAGTGTATCGATCTGCACATATAACATCAAGGGCCTTGGCGGTGCTTGTGAGAGATCTCCGTAGAGACGGCAGGTCACTGAGACAAGAGTGACCTGTCAGTCAAAGACAGGAGACAGGCAGTGGGCGGGGAATAGAGAGCGAGGCAGGAGAGCTGCAAGTGCATTCTTCCACCCAGCTGCACTTGCAGCTCATTAGCATACAGTTTCAACTCTGGATTTCTCTGAAATGGCAAAATGGATTTCTACAAGCAAGGTAAGGTTTTAATCAGCATTAAAGTGCCTTTCCATACATGCCATTATCTTGGGGTATAAAATCCTGATGACGGATTCCCTTTAAGTGTATGTCTACCTTTATAGACGAAAGCAGTGTAAACAGGCGCACAATACTAAAACAACAGCAGTTAGAAGGCGCAGGCACCTTAGCCATTAAATGTTACATTACATTAATTCCCTCCGCTCGGTACGTTTACAGGATCAAATACAGGTTTTCTGAATCATAAGAACTTTAATTGAGTAGATAAAGAGGTCCTCATAATTATAAACTGCAGTAGGTATAACAAGAGGCTAAATACATAGCTGTGGTTTTAATTAGCTGGTGCTTCAAATTAGTAATTGTGGCTTCAGTCAGAAATCAGCGACTTTCTACACAGTTAAAGAGTCGGCAATGAACAGTTCATTCCTCATTATATCTCTCCATGTGAAGATTTCCGGAGCACGCCATGCTGAGCTTGAAGGGAATAGTCATGTATTCCACACTGGTTATCTTCCAGCAGCAGTGGAGCTCTATGGAGATTAAATATATTATCGCTCAAGATATGAGTATTAACTGTTCTTTGTAGAATCGGGGAAAAAAAATAGGAAACAGAAAATGAGCGCGTTTTGACCGTGGGAACGTTTGTTTACAGCCGTTGACTGCCAACATATTTGCCAGCTTAGAGCAACGTAAAATATGAAATTACCAATGAAATAAATATAATATTAGGGAGAAAATGGCCTCAGGGGCTGGTTGTATCAAGTCCTAGAATACGACAGATGCAGCAGAGCTTAATTTGTCAAATACGAACGTGCAATAGGAGTAAGGAGTAGTTTTACATGCAGATATACCTACTACATTAGGTCTCCTCGGCAATTCAACGTATGGTGATAAAAGAAATGCAGACTGTAAGATAAATGGCAAAGTCAGAGTCTGAGAGCCACATAATGTAGACCCTGATTCCAGCGATGTGTCACTTACTGGGCTGCTTGCTGTTATTTTGATAAAACTAGTGTTTTATCTGCTGCTTTTGTACCAGTTCTCTGAACACTGAGCTCTGTATAACCACGCCCACATTGCTGATTGGCAGGTCCATGCTCATGTACAGTGTACACAGGAAGATGTCAGGCACTGGTGGCGGTGGGGGTAGGTTTACAGAGCTCATGAATATGGAGGGCTGCCTCGCAGCAGGTTTACTAGTCCTCTAGTGGTAATTTGCTGATAAAATTATGATTTTATCAAAACAACACTATGCAGCCCAGTAATGGACACATCACTGGAATCAGGGTATCTGCCCTACAATCTGCAGCTCTCATTTTAGGTGGCAAAAAGTTTGTGGCAGATTCCTTTTAAGTATGTATGTATTCCCCAAAATAATAATGTGCTCTATTATAAAGTACACACATATATTAATGTATTCAGTTGTGCCAATAAAAATAATTTTTAAATCGTTTTGCTCACTTCAGAGCACAAAGGATGCCCCTCCAGTTACCAATGTAATCGTCCTGCTGTAATTCCAGTGCACCTTGCCGATCATGCTCAGTACAATGTCTCTCAGCTTCCTCCTGCTTGTATAGCTCTGCTCTGACTCCAGGACCGACACAGAATGTATTCTACATGTAGATTGTACTGTATGCCTCTGTTTTCTGTCTACTTGATACTTTTTCTGCCATGTATATCAATATGTGTTCTTACAAAATTGTTATCTGGTTTCTAGCTAAACTCAACTCTACTGTATTCCTCCAAAACTCACCTTGTAACAACTGGACAGTGTAGAGCTGAGGCGTAACGTGAGCTGCGTC
The DNA here is from genome assembly GCF_032444005.1 of Ranitomeya imitator. Classification (NCBI taxonomy): domain Eukaryota; kingdom Metazoa; phylum Chordata; class Amphibia; order Anura; family Dendrobatidae; genus Ranitomeya; species Ranitomeya imitator. The sequence continues at coordinate 94,752,077 of NC_091283.1, forward strand.
TATAGCAGCTTCCTATCATTGATCTGTCAGCAGCAGCCAACAAACACAGCTCAGCAAGTGTCTCAACAAGCTCAGTTATAGAGGAATGTAGAGGAGGTGTTGGGCATGGCTAGAAATCGGCTAACGATGTGAAAACCCACAGGCAGTTATACCGATGTAGGTGACAGAAGATAATAGTGGCAGAGCGGGGTATTGTACCGCAGCAGAGAGTGAAAGAGGCATAAGGTGAATTCTACACTTAGATTAACTTGATGATAACTCAGACAGATGGGGCTAGTCATGAGTACACTAGAGATGGGGAAGGAGTCTGCAGCACCGAGAAGAAGCAAGGTGCTGCAGGGGAATATAGTTTTATTATTATTAGCTGTTAGTCAGGCAGATATAGAGGAAAAAAGCCGCAAAGTTACAAGATATAAACTCTCGTATGTTGGGCTTTATAATAACAATGAGAATGCTTTATTAAAAATAATGTGATCGTGTGAATAACCCTTTGCTTGATGAATTCAGTTGCTTTTCACACACACGCACACACACACACACACATCACCATCTTTTACTATACACTCAGTTTTTACCTATTACATGTAGAGATAATTACGAGACTCAGTGACTATCTGTGTATCTCTGCATGTAAGAAATTAAGTAAAAATCATGGTGTGTCAGTTTGGGGAAATAGTGAGTGATGGAAAAGTGACATTTGGCAGGCTGGACTGTTTGTAGACAGTGGTGTCTCATTGGATTATAGGGGTTATCCGGTCTAACATTGGATTTCTGCAATCGTTCTGTGTGCACGCACTGTGCGCTGCAAGGATTTGCTTGTTTTGGCGCCAGGAATGGCGGTGATGTGTGCGATATGCATACTCTGGGCTTAAGCCGTCTAGTAGGAGTGGTCTCACTCCGTACTGATGTATGGGGCGAGGGTGTGGCTGTTTAGTGGGCACGACTATCAAGTAAGGCGTGGTCATCTAGTGGGTGCGACCTCACTCCATACAGATGTATGGAGCGAGGGCATGGCTGTCTAGGGGGCACAGCTGTCCAGTGAGGCGTGGCCATCTATTTGGCGCGGCCTCACTCCATACAGGTGTATCTGTCTAGTGGGCTTGGCCATCCAGTGAGGCGTGGCCCTCTAGTTGGAGCGGCCTCACTCCATACAGATGTATGCAGCGAGGGCTTGGCTGTCTAGTGGGCACGGCCATTCAGTGAGGCGTGGCCATCTAGTTAGTGCGGCCTCATTCCATACAGATGTATGGAGCGAGGGCATGGCTGTCTCCGTGGGCATGGTCGCCTAGTTGGCATGGCCTTGCTAAATAAACTTTTATAGGGCGAGGCCGCACCAAATAGACGACTTCTGCCCGGGAGTATGCATTTCACATACTGTATACACCAATGTTCTGAGCTCAGAAATCGTTGAATGCAGTTACACAGAGAGTCTACAGACTTTTCATTTTTGACCGGACAACCTCTCTAATGCGGATTGTGTAACTCCTGTATCTAGGTTTTGTTTTTGTTCTCCAATTCAGAAGTGATAAGAGAGTGCCTTCTAAATATCTACAACAGTATTTGTCTTCTACACTTTTGCCTGATCTTGTTATGGAATATACGCTAATGAAGTTTTGTTTTTAGCAATTCTGGAATAAATATTTGTTTTGTCTACTCACGTGTGCTAGACCCCCTACTACAATACGACAGTATATGTATATTGTGTGCATTTATGTATATTTTTATTTACTTATCGGATCGCTCCAATTCAGATCTAACAAAGGTTATCTTGACTCAGAACATACGGGACTTAAATATTATGGCACTAAAAATAGTAATTTGACACCTATTGGCTTATGCAATGTTAACTTCTATATATCTGAATGGCTTTTAGGACCTAACAGTCCGCTATAACCACCACCGATAGACAGCATCGGGAACCTTTATACTATTATAATGGAGTGGCAATGAGTATGCACAACCGCTACTCCCTTTATTCTCTACGAGACTGCCAGAAGAACTGAGCATGGCTTTCTTTGGCATCTGTATAGGGAATGTGTGTAGCTACGGTCACTCGTGTAGTTGTTCCTGTGGCCCCATTCTGACAATCTGCTCTGGTGGGACTGTTGGGACCTCCACAGATCAGCAGAACAGGTAACTGAATATATGAGATGACTTCTATCTACCGAAATACCGCTTCAAGATATCTTGACCCCTTTATATGAGACCACTCTCTGACACAAGTTATCAGGATGATTTATTATAAGTCATGCTAACTTTTGCTACCTCTATTGTGGGAAAAAATACTTGTTAATATGTTGTACATATTGTACAAAATACATGCCATGGGCATCTGGTAGCCCGAATGAGTCTAGAAGGGTTCAGTGGGGTGTAAGATGATCTAATAGTGGGACAATCTTCTGGAAGTAGGCCAACCATACACATTAGATGTCTGTTGGCCAAATCTAATTTATCAAACAGTTATGTTTCTCGCCCACCGATAAACATGCATGATCTAAGTAGGCATTTATTTCAATAATTTTATGGAATTTTCTTATCCTTCTGGGGTATAACAATTGGACATCTTGAAAGCTAGCCTTCCCGCTTATCTTTTCTTCCAATCTTTACCAGCGAGGAACCGTTGGCTTTCCCCAAAACGTATTAGGTCGTAGGATGACACTGACAAAATTATTAGGGTCAGACGATGTTGATAAATGTGTAATACTAGTTAAAAAATGTCAGTGATTTCCACTTAGAACAAGCGAGTGAGTGGGACAATGTGTATGTAATTGTGGGTGTAACATTTGTGTGAACTCTTTGTAGCATTCGGAAGTCTTCATTCTTATTCTTTCCTTCCATTTAAACCTGGTTGTTTCTTCTCATCCACCTTCTCTTTTAGACCATTATAAATGTATGAATTCATAGGGTTAAGCATGGGCAGTACAGGAATAAATACAAGTCCCTAGTATATCCTGCATTGAGCAGGGGGTTGGACACGATGACCCTGGAGGTCCCTTCTAACTCTAACGTTCCATGATTCTACGATGATGAGGGCTGACAGTGCCATGTCAGGACACACAATATGAGTGATATGTTAGAAATATTTTGCATAATTTTTCCTCTCTTGTCTTTACCAGTCAATATGAACAAGACCGAAATGCCCTCAAGAGAAAGGAATGGGAACGAAGAAATCAAGAAGTCCAGCAGGATGAAGACCTTTTTGCCTCTGGATTTAATCTTTTTGGGGAGCCATACAAAGTAAGGCTGATTGATTAGATTGGAAAGATTCGTATTCTGTTATTAGGCTTGATTCTTATAGTTACCATTACATTATGTGCGTTTTTTTTGCCGATATGACCCATTGTGCTTTACTTTATTGTAATAACAGAAGAAGATGCAGAGACAAATATGTGACAAGCAGAGCGAGTTCCGCATCCCATCTAACAGAAAAAGAGACAAAGTCTTCCAACACATAAAAATGCAATTATTGATCAGCTTTCATTCTTGGGGTTTTAACACAGGGAACCCTACTGGATTTTACAATGGAATATCCTGTGTAATCTATTACACCATGTCATCACACAAGTGACCTATTCTTTACATAAGTCTATATAAAATAGTGAAACAGCCGTGTTTCCCAGAAAACTCCAAACTCATAAGAAAGTGATAACACGTGTTTTATAAACACGTAGAGATTTCAGCTCTGAAGTCTGCACAATTGTGAATTCAGCTTGTGAGTACAATAGCAAATGAATCTAATTCCAAGACAAGTGATGTGCACCATGGGGGAAATTTAGCACATTAATTAATCGGGAATTTTAGCTTCGTTTGTGCAAAAAAATTGTCTTAACTGACTTATACCATATATATTGTGTGTTCTAGACCAGTGGTACCCAACATTTTTAACTTTGAAAGCAACATTTAGCTCTGAAAAAGGGTCGCGAGCCACATCTAAAGCCCTCCCCCGAGTAGTGACATCTAGAGCTCACCTCCCCTACAGTAGCGACACCCAGATCACTTATTATTAGTGATGAGTGAGTATGCTCGTTGCCCGGGTTTCTCCGTGCAAGCTCGGGTGGTCTCCGAATATTTCTGCATGCTCGGGGATTGTGTTTGTAAACACAGATGCATGATTTGTGGCTGCTAGACAGCTTGAATACATGTGGGGATTCCCTAACAAATAGTCAATCCCCACATGTATTCAAGCTGTCTAGCAGCCGCAAATCATGCAGCTGCGTCATCATAAACTAAATTCCTGAGCATGCCGAAATACTTAGAGATCACTCGAGTATGCTCAGGAAAACCCGAGCAACGAGTATACTTGCTTATCACTACTTATTATAGACTAGCTGGTGGCCCGATTCTAACGCATCGGGTATTCTAGAATATGTACAGTCATGGCCAAAAATATTGACACCCCTGCAATTCTGTCAGATAATACTCATTTTCTTCCTGAAAATGATTGCAAACACAAATTATTTGGTATTATTATCTTCATTTAATTTGTCTTAAATGAAAAAACACAAAAGAGAATGAAGCAAAAAGCAAAACATTGATCATTTCACACAAAACTCCAAAAATGGGCCAGACAAAAGTATTGGCACCCTCAGCCTAATACTTGGTTGCACAACCTTTAGCCAAAATAACTGTGACCAACCGCTTCTGGTAACCATCAATGAGTTTCTTACAAAGCTCTGCTGGAATTTTAGACCATTCTTCTTTGGCAAACTGCTCCAGGTCCCTGATATTTGAAGGGTGCCTTCTCCAAACTGCCATTTTTAGATCTCTCCACAGGTGTTCTATGGGATTCAGGTCCGGACTCATTGCTGGCCACCTTAGAAGTCTCCAGTGCTTTCTCTCGAACCATTTTCTAGTGCTTTTTGAAGTGTGTTTTGGATCATTGTCCTGCTGGAAGACCCATGACCTCTGAGGGAGACCCAGCTTTCTCACACTGGGCCCTACATTATGCTGCAACATTTGTTGGTAGTCTTCAGACTTCATAATGCCATGCACACGGTCAAGCAGTCCAGTGCCAGAGGCAGCAAAGCAACCCCAAAACATCAGGGAACCTCCGCCATGTTTGACTGTAGGGACCGTGTTGTTTTCTTTGAATGCCTCTTTTTTTACTCCTGTAAACTCTATGTTGATGCCTTTGCCCAAAAAGCTCTACTTTTGTCTCATCTGACCAGAGAACATTCTTCCAAAACATTTTAGGCTTTTTTCAGGTAAGTTTTGGCAAACTCCAGCCTGGCTTTTTTTATGTCTCTGGGTAAGTGGTGGGGTCTTCCTGGGTCTCCTACCATACAGTCCCTTTTCATTCAGATGCCAACGGATAGTACAGGTTGACACTGTTGTACCCTCGGACTGCAGGGCAGCTTGAACTTGTTTGGATGTTAGTCGAGGTTCTTTATCCAACATCCGCACAATCTTGCGTTGAAATCTCTTGTCAATTTTTCTTTTCCATCCACATCTAGGGAGGTTAGCCACAGTGCCATGGGCTTTAAACTTCTTGATGACACTGCGCACGGTAGACACAGGAACATTCAGGTCTTTGGAGATGGACTTGTAGCCTTGAGATTGCTCATGCTTCCTCACAATTTGGTTTCTCAAGTCCTCAGACAGTTCTTTGGTCTTTTCTTTTCTCCATGCTCAATGTGGTACACACAAGGACACAGGACAGAGGTTGAGTCAACTTTAATCCATGTCAACTGGCTGCAAGTGTGATTTAGTTATTCCCAACACCTGTTAGGTGCCACAGGTAAGTTACAGGTGCTGTTAATTACACAAATTAGAGAAGCATCACATGGTTTTTTGAACAGTGCCAATACTTTTGTCCACCCCCTTTTTTATGTTTGGTGTGGAATTCTATCCAATTTGGCTTTAGGGCAATTCTTTTTGTGTTTTTTTTCATTTAAGACAAATTAAATGAAGATAATAGTACCAAATAATTTGTGTTTGCAATCATTTTCAGGAAAAAAATGAGTATTATCTGACAGAATTGCAGGGGTGTCAATACTTTTGGCCATGACTGTATGTATGTATGTATATATATAGCAGCCACATAGCATATAGCAGAGGCCTTGTAACACAGACAGTCACATAGTATATAGCACAGCCATGTAGTATATAGGAGCCACGTAGTATATAACACAGCCACGTAGCATATAACACAGCCCACACAGTATATAACACTGTCCACGTAGTATATAACACTGCCCACGTAGTATATAACACTGCCCACATAGTATATAACACTTCCTACGTAGTAAATAACACTGCCATGTAGTATATAACACAGCCCACGTAGTATATAACACTGGTCACGTAGTATATAACACTGGTCACGTAGTATATAACACTGGCAACGTAGTATATAACACTGCCCACGTAGTATATAACACTGCCCACGTAGTATATAACACTGCCCACGTAGTATATAACACTGCCCACGTAGTATATAACACTGCCCACCTAGTATATAACACTGCCCACGTAGTATATAACACTGCCCACGTAGTATATAACACTGCCCACGTAGCATATAACTCAGCCACGTAGTATATAACACAGCCCACGTAGTAGCGGCATAACGCGGTGTAACGCAGCCATTAACCCTGTGTGAGCGCTGACTGGAAGGGGCACTGACGGAGGGTAGGAAGGGGCGAATTCCCGGCCGGACTGTGCCCGTCGCTGATTGGTCGTGGCCTGCTGGCCGCTACCAATCAGCAATGCGGGATTTCCGTGACAGACAGACAGACAAACAGACGGAAGTACCCCGTAGACGATTATATAGTAGATACAACACCTGAAGCTTCCCCACAGTAGTAAAACCAAGGCAGTATACTTACATCCAGTGGTCCCCACTTTACCCTTATTCAGTATTCTTACATCAAACAGTCCCACCACACTATTGCCTGGGCTAACGTTAGGGTTTTTTTGGCAATTGCCCAGAGCTCCTACATCCTACCACAGGAGTTCAATCTGTTAATAGCATTAAAAACAATTTTAAAAAACACAAAAAAATACACATATTTGGTTTTGATGTTTTCGTAAAAGTCTGGTCTTTCAAAATACTAAGCAAATTTATCCAATCAGTAAATGACGAAATGAGAAAAAGAAATAAAACTGCCAGAATTAGTTTTTTTGTGGCTGCTGTAACAAAGCAATAAAATGCAATAAGAGGATATTTAAAGATCGTATCTGCTCAAAAAAATTCAGCGTAGGGTGCAAAAATTTGATAGATTTATTAAACATCCTGAACCGCTATTATAAATTTGGTGCATTCAAATTTTCCGCAGAAGCCAGTTTTGGTAAATTTGCCCCAATGTGTACAATATATTTGCAGGTTATTCTACCTTTTTAATGATTTGTTCTTATGTGGTTTGTAAAATTTGGCTAAATATAAACTTACATTTTGCTTTTGGAGTGGACTAAAAGAAAATACATTCACCTTGCAGATGTTTTTATACACATTTGTCGTAATGATGTGGCGCGGAGTCGCACCATTATTGCACCTTGGCAAGGATACAATTTTTTTTTATAGTTTTAGTAAAACTGGGTTTATTTTAAAGGGATTTTATTGCACCTCGGCTTTCTGTCACCCCATCGACCACACCATGGGCCCCTAGATCTATATATTTAGGTGCCAGGTTTCTCTTTGCCTGTTATATACAAATAGTAGTTTACACCCGCACATTAGATATCTAATGCAGTGAACAAAACATTCGATTTTCATAGCCGAGCTCAGGTGCAATATGGTAAACTGCTACAAAAAGGCACTTGAAATATTTATTCACCATAACACTTAGCAGAGAGCTAACCAGCTAGAGTCTCTATTGACGGTTGTTTTTCTTTGTGATAATGAGTTAAACTGTGTTCGAGGGAACAGAACAAATAAGCGTGTGTTTTAAAAAGTGCATCATAAGTCCTCTCGCTGTGTTCCCGGCACAATAGTATCCTCTTGTTTTCAGTGTGGAGGTTGAATAGAGGGAGCCTATGTTTGGCTGTTTCCCAAATGGTACATTGTGCAACTCCGTCGAAGGAGACGGCTTATAAACAAAGAGCGTATTCTTGGCTTGGCAAAATGTAATTTCTGCCACTAAAAATGACAAAACCTGGGGACCGTTAGTAAGTAACAGTGATTTCTCGCCCTTGTTCTCTCAACTGTAAGTAGTAAATATGCCGCTCTCGGGTCGATCTACGGAGATTATATAATTGAACGTAATCACAACCATAAGCCAATGTGCGCGAAGAAAGATCATTGTAATGACATCAACCATGGTTTGCTCGGAAGGTTTGGGTATTGATTCATGATTATTATACTAATGCACATGGCAGTGAAAAGAATCTGCCACCTTTCAGCTTTGGTTAAAAAAAAGAAATAGTAAAATATATGAAACATGAAAAATTAGTTTTTGTATCGTACGGTTGGATTATTCCATATCTCAATATGCATTTCCAGCCCCCCTTCAATTCTCCATAAACCAAAATAAAGCTTTGAAATGATCGCCAAGAACGTACGAGATTGCTTTATTTATTGACTCTCGGTCCATTATCACAAAAAGCTGACCATGTAAAGTGTCTTTCTCCGAAATATTGCGGCTTTTCTTCCAGTTCTGTCAATATTTATTCTTTCAAGATTAGGAAGTATTTACTAAAATTAACATTTACTAAAATTAACGTCTGAGTTGTGGAGATGAGCGGATCGTCTGCAGAGGATCGAGTTTGAAGTCCGGTCTCCTTTATTTGATTAAATAGGTTTGTCTCTCATTTTGTTATTGATGGCCTATTCTCAGGATATCAGAGGGTTTCTGATTGGGGAGGTACGACATCTGATACTCTTGCCAATCATCTGTTACCAGCGCCAATGGCAGCTGGAAGTTATTGGATGCTGTCAGAACACAGGAGCTTCGTCCAAATTATAGTAGAAGCAGCCGCGTTCTTCAGATTCACCCCATATTCAAATGAATAGGGGGCTGATCTGTAGTACCCCACCATTCCCACTATAGTAATGATGGCGCTGCTGTGTGGTGTGCCAGTTCCATCCAATAACTTCTGACATACGCCGGTAATAGCTGAACGACCGTGTTGCACCCACACCAATCAGATATTGATGGTTGTCAATAAAAAAGTAGTGACCAACCCCTTTACGCTCATATACGACCACACCAAAGTTCAGCTCAAATTTGATTTGGTTATAAATAAACAAACAAGATTTAAAGGGCCTGTTCTAGATTTTAACATTGATGGTCTATCCTTAGGTGTTTGTAAGTGAGTGTGCCGCCGGCGCCTGCATGATGAATGTAATATTTTTTTTCAAACAATTAGATGTGCAGTAAGTAAAATAGGGAAATAGGGGACAGGTAACTGAGGGATCAGCTACATGTCATAAGTCAGAAGGATGAATATCTAAGCACAGCACCACATAGAGACCCCACCCACAGTCCCGTCCACAGCCCCGCCCCAGAGCAGGAGAATCTCATTAACTGAAAACTGCAAATAAAGATTAAACAACAACCACAAGATGGATTTTATCAACCAGATATCATTGTAATCAGTATAATGGCGCCAACCTGACACTGTTTGTAGGTTACTCAGCACAATTCTGCTGACAGGTTCAATTTAAGTAAAATCAAATGACCCCAAAATTGATTTGTAGTTTATAAAATTCAGATTTTCCATTTGACTTACTGCATTAATAAAAAGAATGTTGTTGCTGTACATTACATATGTTAAAGAGCTTAGAAATATTGAAAATGACAAGTGTATTTTTATTTCTTTTTAAATGCAGACAAGTAAAGGAGATGCTCTTGCTAACCGTCTCCAGAACACATTGGGAAACTATGATGAAATGAAAGATTTGTTAACGAATCACTCCAACCAGAGTCACCTTGTAGGAATTCCCAAGAATTCTGTTCCTCAAACTCCTGTTGAAATAAGTGACCAGAACTTTTTCCCAGAACAGAGAAATAGGGTGGCACAGTGCCACCAAGCTAGTAGCCATTCTTCCTCCTTAATGCCTCCACCTTCAGGCCTGGGACCAATTTCTACTCTTGGGCATGAAGGAACTAGAAAATCAAGAACAGACTGGCCTCCCGGTGGGCATAATCCCACTTGTACTCAATCCAGTCAAGCCAACAGTCAGCCAAGTCGGCCCAAACACAGTGTTTCACATGATTTGTCACAGATAAGATACGAAGATCTGTACAACTGCCAAAATGACCAGCATAAAAGTGTGAGTGTAGATGAACCAGCTCCCGCAACGTCCTCTGTTCATTCAAGAAGACATAATCACTCAAAGACGCTAAGTGGAGAACACTCTTACAAGGAAAATAGTCACTCCAAGTCACCAGTTGATTTAGACATCTCCGTGCATGGCTCAGTGTCTCCCCTCCCATCCACATCTCTCTTATTGGCAGGCAATGGCCTTTCTTCTCAAAATTTTCTTCCAGGACTTCACAGTAAGACAAATATGCTTCAACAAAAGCCTACTGCGTATGTAAGACCAATGGACGGTCAGGACCAAGTTCCAAACGATTCTCCTGAATTAAAGCCACCAACAGAAATTGAAGATGGATATAACAGCCAACCATTCGGAGCCATATTGGATGGGAAGGTCAACGTACCAGTCAGCAAGAACAAATTGCCAAAGCTCAGTATCCCGCAAACGAATGAAGTAAGTGCTGATCCTAATCATATCTGATTTTATATGGCGCAAACTCTGGAATGGTGTCCAAAGCCTTATTGTGTGATATAATGTAATTATTGGTAAAATGTGAGCACAAAAAAGAATATGATGATATCAGTTCTAAGTAATTGTCGACAGTTCAGATTACATGAGAGAGTTTGCCAGTAGATCAGTATTTTCTCATTGATAAAAAGCCAAGAACTGACTAAATCTTTTTAGTGAAAAACTCAAGGATACAAAGATAATTGTAAAGTTGGCATCAGGACCATTAAACTGGCAGAGAACATGTTATTGAATTTTAGAACCTGAGCCAAACCAGGCAAACCCAACACAAATGTTACGAATAGTATCCAAATCTGAAGTCAGTGCCAACTCTACCAACCAGAATGTCAATCAGGGTGTCATCAGTATGCCACTTCCCAGGATCCTATAACTCCTCATCACTCCAGCACCACCCAGATGACTCCTACAGTATGTGCACACATTAAGCTTTTGTTGTAGAATTTTCTGCACCATTTCTGCATTTTTCGGCAGGAAAAATGCAGAGGCAAAAACTGCAATTTTTGCTGCATTTTTTATCTACATTTTTGGTGATTTTTCCCCACTCATTATAATGGGTGAAATCTGAGGCAAAAAGGCTGAAATAATTAACAAGATGCAGATTTAAATCTGCACGTTACAAATAATCGTGTGCATGAGACTTCAGGATTCTCATTCACTTTGCTGGCAAAAATGTGACGTGTGCACCCAGCCTTAGTGATCGATTTACATATAGTGTGTGCTGTTGCAAATTTTTAATGCAGCAAACAGGTGTATTTAACCCCTTAATGACCGACAATACGTCTTTTAACTGACCTGAGATATAAGAGGATAGCCTCCCCATACAGGTGACAATCCAGCAGCTGACGGCTGTACACTATAGCTGACAACTTGCTGCATCAGCCACGATCAGTGTTGGCACCGTCCAAATCTGTTTAACCCCTTAGATGCTGCTGTCAATAGTGACTACATCATTCTAAATGGTTAACAGAGTGTGGGGGCTTCCTCTTTATCCCAATTGGTGCCCTCAGATCTTGATTTTGTGGTCCTGATGTTTGCCATGGCAATTCAAGACCAAATATCGGCCTTAGAGTCTGATGGCTGTTGTAACCTGTTGAGAAGTTATCGACATTTAGGTGTTAAAAATACACATTTTCATTCCTATCATGCCATTTTGCATTAATTCCTGAAAAGCACCTGAAGGGTTAATAAACTACCGACATCAGTTTTCAATATGTTGGGGTGTGCTTTTTTTAAAATGGTATCACTTTTGGGGGTTTCCATATATATGGGACAACTAAAGGCACTGTAAACATGGATAGGTCCTTAAAAAAATAAATTTAGTAATTTTCCTTGAAAAAATGAAACATTACTGCTACATTTTTAAACCTCCTAAAATGCTAACAAAATAAAGTACCATTTTACAAATGGTGCTGATGTAAAGCAGACATGTGGGAAATATTATTTATTAAGGTTTTTTTGTGATATGACTATCTGGATTAAAGGGATAATCATTCAAAGTTTGACAATTGCTAATTTTTTTACATTTTTCTCAAATTACTGATATTTTTTTTATAAATACACACAAAACATATCGACCTAAATTTACCATTATCATAAAGTATAATGTGTCACGAAAAAATAGACAAAAAATCACTGGGATTTGTTGAAGCGTTCCAGAGTTTATTACCACATAAAGGAACACTGGTCAGATTTAAAAAATTTGACTCCGTCACTAAGGGGGTTTACAATAAAATACGCATAAAATCATGGCATTGGTTTACTCCCAGAAGTTGTGTGCAAATTCCTTTTAATGGATTGTAATAAACGGTGCCATTTTTGCTCATGAGCTTTGCCTGATATTGCAGCTAAGAAGCACTTAACAGAAAGGGACTAATCAGCAATACCAAACGCTAACCAAGGGCAAGAAAAAAGTCTCTCATCTGACAACCTCTTTTCTTTTTAACGCAAATAAATTTTTATTAAGTATAAAATCACAATTAACGTTTTACAACAATACAGGGATTTTGAAAAGACCTTCCCCCCCAATATATCCCAACATTACCAATCCCCCCCTTTCTCCCCATTTCGACAGCTCACGCTGTTCCCTTAGCATATCTTATACCGGCATATACTGTAGTATCATGTGATGACTCCTACTATCCTCTTATAAACAAACATCCCATCAGGAAAGAACTTCACAGAACGTTCTTCCCTCATCCCTCCCCTACCCCAATTCCAGCCAAGGCGTCCACAGTTTATCACAAAACCCCACTTTCCCTCTTTTCTGGTAAAGCCCCTTTTCTAGAGTAATGACATGTTTCACATATTGAAGGTATTCTCCTCGCGAAGGTGGATCCTCTTTTATCCAGTTTCTTGCTATGACCTTCCGAGCCATGTACAATAGTCTAGCTTGCCATCTTCAAATTGTTATCTACTCTTCTGTCCTCTACATATCCCAACAAACACACCACCAGTTCCCTTGGGACCACGCATCTATAAGCCCCCTCTATTCGACCGATAATCACCAGCCAGAAAGCAGCCAACCTCGGACACGTCCAGAGCATGTGAAGCAGTCCAGCATCGTCATTCCTGCAGCTAGGGCACTCCGAGTCAGACCGCAATCCGGCCTTCTACAAGACATCTGGAGATCTATACACTCTCGGTTCATCCATTCTAACACAGACATCCATGTTTCATCCTCCAAGTGGCCCAATTCTCTATCCCATTTAGTCCTAGCGCCAATCGGGAAACCCAGTAAATGAGTATGTAGCAGGTCTGACAACTTCTTTAAAGAGGATCTGTCATCTGATATGTCTATTTTAACACACATTTTTGGGGATTAAAATGACTGTATAGCATTTTGCTATTTCTTTCTTTTTCCTTCTCACAATGGCTAAATATACAAGTTGAGGGTGTGTCCCTGCCTGAAATTGTCCAATCATTGCCGACAGTGAGGTGACACACCCCCTTGACAAGTGTAATACAGTAACCCCCAGTTGTCTATATAGTCATACATTACTAGGAGGAATAACAAAGGCTAGATTCAACAAAAAGACTCTCCAGAATCAATATTTTTTGGCTGTTTTTTTTAAATAATTTGCTGAGATTATGACTTTCTTATAATGCACTTGGTTCTTTATTTCTCTTGTATCGCACATATGCTTTAATCCACAACGTCACTGCTGCCTTGTGCAAGGACGTTAGTGATCACAGTTGTCTCACTACTGACATTGATACAATCTCGTCAGTTTCTGATTGTTGGGAGCACAATATCTAGAACCCTCGTTGTCGGTCCAGTCAGTGATTGAAAAACAGGTCTCCCAAAAGAGGAATTTGGTCTCCAATTGCCCCCCTACCAGTCAAGCTCTGATGACATATTCTAGTAATATTCTATCAGTGTCTAATAAGACATTTTGTTTAAAAACTATGGACACCTTTGACATGAAAAGAAAGATTGTTACATTGTGGTTTCCTTTAGTTAATACAACTACAAGTTTAGATCTGCAATGTTATTTCCTTCATTCATTTTTGTGCCCTCTGATATGCACTTTGCGTCTTTGTCCAAGATTCTGATTTTTCCTGATGAGTTTCTCTCCCTGTAATACAGGCTGGATACGAGCTCTATGTGTATCATTACTGCTGCAGTCTTGATATGCTTTCACGTATAAGCACAGCCCCAATACTTTATTTCCCTCTCCATTGTGCTTTACTTCTTCTCTATAGCCTTTTTTATCTGTGCACCCCAAACAAGTTCAGAGAAGAGCTACCAGGATGGTGAGCAGACTGCAAACTATGTCCTACGAGGAACGGTTAAAGGATCTGGGAACGTTTAGCTTGCAAAAAAGAAGACTGAGAGGAGACTTAATAGCTGTCTACAAATATCTGAAGGGCTGTCACATTGTAGAGGGATCATTCTCATTTTCAGATGGAAACACGAGAAGCTATGGAATGGAACTGAAAGGGTGAAGATACAGATTAGATATTAGAAAAAAATACTTTTTGACAGTAAGAGTGATCAATGAGTGGAACAGGCTCCCACGAAAGGTGGTGTGTTCTCCTTCAATGGAAGTCTTCAAACAGAGGCTGGACAGACATCTGTCTGAGATGGTTTAGTGAATCCTGCATTGATCAGGGGGTTGGACACGATGACCCTGGAGGTCCCTTTAACATTCTATGATTCTGTGAAACACTTTCTTCCCTCTCCACTGCAGACCTGTGTACAAACCCCCTTTCTACTTCCTCCTGCTATCACTAACACTGAGAGAAGGGAGGGAGAATATAGAGCTGATAGTAACCGGGGTCTGATGAATTGGTATGGATTTTCTCGTATGGAAACTCTGCAGCAAAAAAAAGAAACAGATGAGCAATTTTGACGAAAACCATCTGAAAAGCTGCTTAACCTTACATTTAAGAACACCGAAAAAACATTGTTAAGGCGTACATAGCGTTTTAAGTTATTTTCTGGCTTACAGGCGATAAGAGCAGTAATTCTTGTGAATAAAACCTATACGACTGATACTATGAGGAAGCCCCGCGCTTCTTGCTTGGTGCCGCTTTGTTTTAGTAGGCGGCTAGGCTCACAGCGGTCAGGCCTCCACCGATTGGACAGTTACAGCATAAACCATTAATAATCCAAAAGTTTATGAAAGTAAATTTATTTACTTGCTATTTCCCAAACATACAAATAAAATAAACGCAAAGTGCTACAATGTAAGAAGTTATCGTTCACAAATCTGATTCCTGAGTGTCCAGGACTATATTTACCTCCACAATAACCCATGAGGAATGTTTCAGGCTTGTTCAGCCTAGATCAGGTTCTCCTCCTCCTGCAGTTATACAGCGTAAATAATGTGCCGCTCTGTTTTAAAACTCCATGTATTTATTAGCATTCCAGAGTGCAACAAAGACGGATGTGTTTCGCAGTAACACTCCAAATGACTTCTGAAGACTTTTATGAAAACTGTGATTTCTGGTTTTCCCCATCAAGTAAACAGTAAAGGCTTCTGTCAGATGGACGTTGCTGGTGGAATGTGCATTTTCTAGCGCCCGTCGCCCCTCTTAGGATGTTTATGGGTACAGTTATGGTGATGTATTTGTACAGCCCATAATAAGCTTTTAGCAGGAAACACTAAATTCATGGATGTTTGCAATGCTATGATTTTTTTCTGCATGGTACTTACATCAGCTTTGCTGTCTGCTTTATCATGTTTGGACATTCTGATTGCTTCCGTGATGGTAAATGGAGGGTCCCACGATTTGAAAAAATGGGGTGTAATTAAATGGCTACTAATTTTAGTCGCAGCAACTAGATCCTTAGGAATATTTAGAAAAAAAAATGTAGTAAAGTTTTAGATAGATTTTTTTCAGCTGTGTCCATACTTGGATGTAAATTATACCCCCTGAGGATAAATGGTCCTAACATAAGTGATGTGATTAAAAATTGTCTTTTATTGTAATTAATTCATATGATCAAACAAGTATAGCTCAGGTAGCATTTCTTTGTGACTTCTCTATGGGATATCACTTTCCTAAAGCTAATATGTTTCCTACCAAGAGTAATGGCTGCAGGCCACTAGATAGGATAGCTTTTCTCAGGATAATTATAGATGTGAGTTACAAGACCACTATAGCTAATTACAATTCACCTATAGCCTTCCCATGTTTCGCCATGACAGGCTTCATCAGGGGACTGAAGTTTAGCTAGACCTCAGTCCCCTGATGAAGCAAGTCATGGCGAAACATGTCAGAGAGGCTATGAGTCCATTTTAATCAGCGCTAGTGCTCTTGCAACTGACATCTATAATTACAATAAAAGTCAAGTTTTAATCACATTATTCCTTAAGTTGGGTCCATTTACCCTCGGGCCAATCTGTTAGTACATTTTCTCATCCCTAAAGGGATTTGTTAGACTCTCCGTTTTCCTTCATACTTGGATGTGAATTAGTCACTTCGAGCCTGATCTATAGGGTAGATAGAGCCAGTATGGTGGCACACAGAGCTTCATATACTATATAATGCCTTCATATGGCACCATGTGGTGGAAATGTGTTTCCTTAGAAGAAAGGCTTTTTCTGTCATTTATCCAGTTAAACATGCCACGTTTTGTTATATGTTTCATAAAAAAGCTGTGATATGCCTCAACTTATGTAGCATTAAATCGGATGCTCAGAGTCGTAACAAGGTATAGCATAGGCCTTCAGATATGTATGGGTGCCACAAAATAATGGCGTTCAGGAGGTCAAATATATTGTAAAATTTGTACTAATAAAAGAGGTGAAACGTATCAGTCCTAAATGTCCCTAAAAGTGACTGTAGACAGGTTTCCATATCATTTATGTTGACAATTTACTCTTTATAAATGTAGAGCTCCTAATCTAGACAATATCCGTCAGGAAATCCGCTCCCAACAACTAAGTTCAGTGACTCCCATCCCTCCCCTCATTGCCCCTGGCTCACTCTCCACATTCAATCCCATCACAGAAGAAGAAGTCTCCAAGCTCCTCTCCTCTTCTCGTCCGACTACATGCACTACCGACCCCATTCCCTCACATCTTCTCCAGTCTCTCTCTCCAGTTGTCACAAGTCACCTAACTACAATCTTTAATCTCTCCCTCTCCTCTGGCATTTTCCCCTCCTCCTTCAAACGCTCTATCATTACTCCATTACTAAAGAAACCCACCCTCGACCCATCCTGCACAAACAACTACAGACCGGTCTCCAATCTCCCCTTCATCTCTAAACTCTTGGAGCGCCTAGTCTACTCCCGCCTTACCCGTTAACTCTCCACTCACTCCCTCCTAGACCCTTCACAGTCCGGTTTCCGCCCCCTACATTCGACAGAAACTGCACTCATCAAAGTGACCAATGACCTTCTGACAGCAAAACGTAATGGTGACCACTCTCTGCTCATTCTTCTCAACCTTTCTGCAGCTTTCGACACTGTTGACCACCCTCTCCTACTCTTTAGGCTCCAGTCACTAGGCATTAAGGACACTGCTCTCTCCTGGTTCTCCTCCTACCTTTCTGACCGCTCCTTCAGTGTTCTGTTCTCTGGCTCCACTTCATCTCCTCTTCCTCTCACTGTTGGGGTACCTCAGGGCTCAGTCCTTGGCCCCCTTCTGTTCTCTCTCTACACGGCCCCAATTGGACAGACCATCAGCAGATTTGGCTTTCAGTACCATCTTTATGCCGACAACACACAACTATATACGTCATCCCCTGACCTTACCCCCGCTGTACTACAGAACGCCACTGACTGTCTGTCCGCAGTCTCCAACATCATGTCCGCTCTCTATCTGAAACTCAACCTCTCCAAAACTGAACTTCTTCTGCTCCCACCATCTACTAACCTCCCTAAATCTGACATTTCCCTCTCCGTGGGTGGCACCATAATAACACCCCGGCAGCAGGCGCGCTGTCTGGGTGTTATGTTTGACTCTGATCTCTCCTTCACCTCCCATATACAATCTCTTGCCCGCTCGTGCCGCTTACACCTAAAGAACATCTCTAGAATCCGCCCTTTTCTCACCATGGAGACAGCTAAAACCCTCACTGTCGCCCTGATCCACTCCCGCCTGGACTACTGTAACGCTCTATTAATTGGCCTCCCCCTCACTCGACTTTCCCCTCTCCAGTCCATCCTTAATGCAGCAGCCAGGGTCGTCCATCTGGCTAATCGTTATTCGGACGCGTCCGCTCTTCGCCAGTCGTTACACTGGCTACCCATTCATTACAGGATACAATTCAAAGTACTTGTTCTCACCCACAAAGCTCTCCACAGTGTGGCACCCCCTTACATCTCCTCCCTCATTTCTGTCTATTGGCCTAACAGACCACTGCGCTCTGCAAATGACTTTCGACTAACCTCTGCACTAATCCGTACCTCCCACTCTCGACTCCAAGACTTCTCCCGTGCTGCGCCAATCCTCTGGAATGCTCTACCCCAAGATATTAGGACCATCCATAATTTGCATAGTTTTAGGCGCTCGCTCAAAACACATTTGTTCAGAGCGGCCTATCACGCTCACTAATCAAAGTTATGTTATGTTTGTGTGTAGCCCATTCACTATCCCCATCTATTCCCCAACCCCTGAAGATGGCTGGACCATGATTGTAAATACATCATTATAAATACACACCGGTACTTTGTATCTCCCCCACCTCATTGTAGATTGTAAGCTCTCACGAGCAGGGGTGGCTTATTGTGCTTTAATTATTGTATTGTTAACGTTGTTACTTATGACTGTTGTTTTTGAAACTGTTAAACAGTAAAGCGCTGCGGAATATGTTGGCACTATATAAATAAAGATTATTATTATTATTATTATTATTATTGTTAGAAAGCTGAAAGCAAGTTTCAGAGGAGGTCCAAAATGTGAGTATGTGGGAGCCGTCAGAATCCCCCCAGCTGGTAACCCATCAGTGTCCAACTATCACAATATGGGGAGCCAATGGAAGCCGGTACTCATGAGAGCAGTCTATTTAAATGCCACTGTCATAAATTGATGGCAGTGTTTTAATGGTTAACATCATAGTCATAAATGTCTCTAAAAGTGACCGTGGACAAGTTACCATATAATTTATGTTGACAATGTACTATTTATAAATGTACAACTCTTAATCTAGAAGGAAGATTAATGGGAATCTGTCAACATGTTTCTACCACCTAATCTAAGAGCCGCATGATGTAGGTGCAGAGCCCCTGATTCCAGTGAAGTCACTTACTGGGCTGCTTGGTGCAGTTTTGATAAAATCACTGATTTATCAGCAGGAGATTATCACTAGAGGACTAGTAAGCCTGCAGCCAGGTAGTCAACAATTTTCAGGGGCTCTATATAACCCAACCCCCACCACTGATTTGCAGCTTTCTACGTACACTGTTAACGGGAAAAAAAACTGTCAATCACTGGTGGGGGCAGGTTATACAATGCTCGGCATTCAGAGAACTGGTAGATCTGCAGCAGATGACTTTACCAAAAATGATAACAAGAAGCACAGTAAGTGATACATCTCTGGAATCAGTGTCTCTCCCCCTACATCCTTCTGCTTTCAGATGGAGGAGCAAAAACCTGATGATAGATTTACTTTAATGGGATTTTCAGAGATGGACCAAGATGGCAGTGGCTGTTAGACACAGATGCTGGCTATTTTATTTAGCCAACATCAGCCTCTGTGGAGCGAACGTTCTTATGTTCGCTCTACACACTTCGACCCCCTCCATGATTGATTCATCTATTGTTAAGAGGTTAAATAGGAATTGTCCCCAGAATTTGCAACACAAATGCTATGTATTAGACTATATGTCTCTTAGACCTGATGTGCTTATGAGCAAAGCGTAAAAAGAGCTCATGATTACAAATGTATTCAGACCCCACCCACTCAGCCATCTTGTACTGAGCTGTGTGAGATCTCTGCAGCGGGGAGGAGGGTCAGTGAGGATCTGTGCTGGGCGGAGATTCAGGAGCAGAATGGTTAGATACTGAGAGGGTGAATCCGGCAGGGTGGGCGAAGACTGGGGTCAAATGCATAAAATGGATTATGTAGACTTCTCCAAATTATTTCTCCGGCCTTCACAGGTTTCTGAGATCTGTTTATTAATGTGTTCAGTTTGGATTGTGAACTCTGCATTAATCTACATTAATAAATGCAGTTGTATTAAAACAAAAAATAGTGTGGCGCAGTCATAAAACACATTAATAAGGCCATTGTTATTCCGCGCTTTTTGTAAATGAATGTAATCACGGAAAGAAGATGAAATCAATATGACACCACGCTGGAATTCTAAAGACAAGTATTGATATTTTCTGGAGTCTTCTGGAATAGCGCTACTTTCCCATAATGTACTAAACAGTGGTTATCACGCGATTCCCAATGAAAAACCCCCGATCTGGGGAAACAAATCAATTTTCCTTTTGTCATCACCACTAAAATGTAGAAATTCAGAGAACTTGCATTTCCCATCTCTGCTCCGATATATTTGATGGCTGTAATATTCCGCTTTGTTGTATGCTTCGCATCATGCGGCCATTACCGTGTCTATTGATCGGCTTTGTCGCTCTCGGCCTAGAAGGACAGACGTTCTAATTCTCCATTAAAGATATCCAGAAATTGACAAAAAAAATGGCTACATTGATTCAGTCCAGACAGTTAATGTTTGCGGCTCGAGCAGTTATATATATATTTATTTTTCTTAATGAAAAAATGGAAACTAATTCCGTCACGGCCTATGTGAAGCGCATTTCTTTCTTTTTTTCTTGTGCGGTAAAAATAATAATTTCTTATTGGAAATGACATAGTAGTAACAATTTCCTGCTATTTCCAAATGAATCGAAAGGAATTCAAAGCAAATGTAGTCTTCTCACTAATATAATACAATTGTGAATGGACACGAGTAATTATTGAACTATTTTCCAATTTCAAGGTTTTTTCCATTTAAACATGTTCATTAGAAGTAACCTTCAGATTTGCCTACTTTTCAGTATCTGTGCTTTGTCGATGTAACGTATGATGAATGTTAGCAGGACTAGAGCAGGAGGCTTTTCGAAGCGCCGATAATTAGAAGAATGATTCCTCATATAGACCTTAAACAACGCAAATAATTGGTGCGTAATGGAAAACGTTTCATTTACATACAGCACAAGCGGAATATTCCTTAAAATAGTTTATAAATAAAAGAGACGACAGTTTCCCTTTGATGTTGGGTATTAATGCAGGCATTAAATGGTTAATCCTTAAATACTAAGCTTTTCCCGATCAACAGGATAGGGGATTACTTGCTGATCACTAGGGGTCTGAACACCGGTTCCCCCAGCAGTCTCAAGCTATGGGGACTCTGGATCCCCTAGATTGTTGCTTTGGAGCCCCATTTTGTATGTAGCAATGGTGCAGGCTCAGGCTCTTCTCCATTCATGGTCTATGGGATTGCTAAAAGTAGCGGAGTGCTGGTACTCTAACTGTCCCGTGGACAAAGAATGGAGCTGTGGTTGAACATGCGCACATCCGCTTCATCAAAGAGTGAGCTGCACAACCCCATTCTCATGGTTCCAGAACCTCTAGTAACTGGACCCCCAGCAATCGGCAAGGAATTTTCTATTCTATGGATCGGGAATAACTTATTTTGGGAATAACTTTTTAAAGACTTTTTCCCATTCTTTAACTGATGGCATATGAACTATCATCGGTGGGAAATCGACATTGTGACTGCCATAACACTGAGAATGTAGGTGTACTTTGTTAGTGCCTTCATTTTAAGAATTCAGCAGGAAAAAAGAAAGAAACCAGAACGTATCGTTCCTAATCACGTCTGACCACTTTTAACTAACAACCCAGCATAGCCAGCCACTAGACTCTAAAACTTAACATTTAATATGTATACCTCTAAAATTATGTGTACTTTAAAAACAATTAGGTGCTCATGTTTAAACGTGCACTAGACAAGAAAAATGGCATGATCTCACCCAATTGCTGTCTCTCTTCTTGTTGTAGATTCTTGTGCTTATTGAGAGCACGGCATGGGATGGAGACCAATAAACCTTTTCCAATGGGGGGGAGAAGAAAAGAAAAAAAAAAAAAAAATATAGGTAGGTGGGGGGGAAGGGTTTGAAGCTATCTTCCCTGTCGTGCCCCGTGTATAAGACTCCCGCCCTAACAAGGGCAGTCCCCAAGTTTGAGCCTACTTAATGAAGCCCTTTGGTTAGTATAACCACCCTGGATGATATGTCCTCTTTCTCTTCCCAACGCGTTTCCCTCCCCGTTACGGGGGTTCATCAGGGGAATAAAATGTCCAGGTTAAATGTCCAGGTTAATGGAGGTATTCTGCAGTGGCAGACATAACCTCATTCAGCGGCGTCCTCCATGTGAGGATAAGGCAGTCCCTCTCTTGTCCAATCTGGTTATCATTAAATAAGGGAGGGGGAGGCACCTAGATTCCAATCTGTCATCACTTCCTTTCAACTTGTGTCAATCATACACTTAGTTCAAATGTTTCAAACCTATCAAAAAGATCTAATATTGCATTCAGAATAGTTTTTCAGTATTTTAAGCGATCTATAAATACTCTTTAATTGGTTTCAAGGCCCTTTTTACCATTGAGCGTCCCTCAATAACACCTCTGTGCAATGGTGCATTTGCGCTCATACACTTAGTTCAGATGTTTCAGCACCTATCAAAAAGATCTGATATTGTGTTCAGAATAGTGTTAGGAATACTCTTTAATTGGTTTCAAGGCCCTTTTTACCATTGAGCGTCCCTCAATAACACCTCTGTGCAATGGTGCATTTGCGCTCATACGCTTAGTTCAGATGTTTCAACACCTATCAAAAAGATCAGAATAGTGTTAGGAATACTTTTAAATTGGTTTCAAGGCCCTTTTTACCACTGAGCGTCCCTCAATAACACCTCTGTGCAATGGTGCACTTGCGCTCATACACTTAGTTCAGATGTTTCAGCACCTATCACAAAGATCTGATATTGTGTTCAGAATAGTTTATCCGATATTTTAAATGGTTTCAAGGCCCTTTTTACCATTGAGCGTCCCTCAATAACAACTCTGTGCAATAGTGCATCTGCGCATGTTCCCTTAAGCTGGCGGCTCCTTAATCCTATCCTGGATATCCCAGGCTATTGCATTATCTTTGCGCTCTTAGGGCGACTTGGTACATGTTCCCATTGTACTTTGTCACCAATGTCCCCCATTCCTTTTTATGTGCCTAGATATACACATCCGTGTATTAGAGCCACCGCACATACATACTCTTAGCCTATTCGGCTACTCTATCACCTGACCTCAGGTCCTGGTCGGTGTTATCTGAATGCGCTTACCGGCACATGCGCCACTCAATTAATCAGCTAGTTTATGAGCGCAGTTCCTAGTTCGTCTTCTACGCCGGCCATCTCTTGCGCCTACGTTTTATCCTTTACCCTGTAACATTAAGACTCCTCAACAGGGAGAAAGGTACATAATTTGGGATCTATATGCGCTCTACATAGTACTTACTACGCTTTTAATTATTTAAGTAGACTGAGTCCCTACACTAGAGACACAGTAGAAGTCTCGGTATTCTGATTTCCCTACTCTGACATGCAATATAATTTTATAGTCATTTCTATATCATATTCTTGTACCTCCCTTATCCCAAGTATACATATATAAATGATCCTTTCACCTTGTAGCGTGGCTGTTCACACATTATCTCTCAATGCCCCACATTAATGTTCACTAGTGTTATGGTGAAAGATACCCTTATAAGCTGCCAAATTGCAGCCAGGGTTTTCTTTTAATGGTTAATCATTTAACCTCTTACAAAGGCCGTTTACCATGACTCAGTAAACACCCCCTCCCCCCACACACCAAGACACTTAATTTTATTTAGACGCTTATATGTTCACTGAGGATGGAGGAATTACAAAAAACAACTGAAATTCAGCTGTTCATTAAGCCCCGAGGGCCATTGGGTATCCAGTCGATAAATCCACCGACATTCTCTTTGCAAGATTATTTTGTCATAATTTCCACCTCTTATTGGCGGTTTCACTCGGTCTATACCCATAAAGTTAACCATTTTGCTGTCACCGTCATGACAGCTGTTCACATGTTTCGCTAATGGTGTATCCCTGTTATTCCTTATGTCTCCCAAATGTTCCCCCACCCTCCGTCTAAATTCTCTGATTGTTTTTCCCACATATGATTTACCACAATTGCATGAGGCCTTATAGATTACCCCTGTTGTTTTACAGTTGATAAATTGTTCAATTGTAAATTTCTCTTTTGTGATGTCATTCTCAAAGTCCTTTCCTGGCCGTATGTGGTTACAAGCCACACATAGTCCACATTTGTAGCAACCCTTTGGTTTTTCTGGTAGCCATGTTGCCCCTCCTTTTGGTTTACTCAGATGACTGTGCACCAGTCTATCCTTAAGCGAACGACCCTTCTTATATGTGATTTGGGGTGTCATTCCTATGACCTTAGATAGTTGTTGATCCATTAAGAGAACATTCCAGTGTCTTTTTAAGACCTCTCGTACCGCTGATGCCCCATTATCGAAAGTGGTAATAAAGCGAATGATATTTTGGTTCTCTTCACCTCTAACCTTAGTTTTTAGTAGATTCTCCCTTGGTTGTGCTTGTGCATATTGGAATGACTCCCTTAAGATTCTGTCCGGGTATCCCCTTCTCTGAAACCTCTCTCTCAGGTCATTTGCCCAGTGTTGGAAGTCATTTATCTCTGAGCAATTCCGTTTCATCCTCAGATAATGCCCTTTTGGGATTCCCTTTTTCTGAGCTATGGGATGATGACTATCCCATCTTAAGAGGGAGTTTGTTGATGTGGGTTTGCGGAAAGTCGAGGTTGTTAGTACCCCCTTCTCTATTACCTTGCTGATACGGATATCTAGAAATGGTAATTCGTATGTTTCAATTACCGACGTAAACCGTAAACCAATTTGATTGGTATTTAGAACTGCCACAAATGATTCAAAGCTCTCCCTGGTGCCACTCCACAAAATAAAAACATCATCTATAAACCTCACCCAGAGATCTACAAACCTGGTAAGGTCACCCAAGGCTTCTGAGAAGACCATCGTGTCCTCCCACCAGCCCAGGAACAAATTAGCGTAACTTGGCGCAGCTGGATTGCCCATTGCTGTGCCCCTGAGCTGGTGGTAGGTCTTCCCATCAAATGTGAAGAAATTATTCTCTAGAGAGAACTGAAGGAGTTCCAAAACAAACTGGCTATGTCCCTTAAACTGACATCCTCTGGACCCCAAAAAATATTCTACTCCTTTTAGTCCAAATTCATGAGGTATAGAGGAGTATAGGGTCTCGACATCTATACTTGCCAGTAATGTGTCATTCTCTATCGGTATTCCTTCTAGTTTCTGGAGGAGGTCAGTCGTGTCACGAATATAGGAGGGCAATGCACTCACGAAGGGTTTGAGTATATGATCAACATAGGTACCCAGGTTGCTACAAATGCTTCCTATTCCTGAGACTATTGGTCTTCCCTTCAAAGGGGTATATCCCTTATGTACCTTGGGAAGGCTGTAAAACGTGGCCATAATGGGGTATTGAGGTAACAAGAAAGAGAGCTCATCTTGACTAATTAATTGATTAGCCTTAGCTTTTAATAGTATTTCAGTGAGCGTATCAACACAGCTTGCTGTTGGATTTTCTCTTATCACTCTATATGTTTCAGTATCATTTAGTAGCGAGAGACACATATCCTTGTATTGTTTGACATCCATCACAACAATATTTCCCCCTTTGTCCGAGGGTTTCAATACTATGGAGGAGTCTTTTTCGAGGTCACACAGTGCCCTCATTTGTTCCTTAGAGAGATTATGTGGTGTATATGTTTTTCCTATTTTCTTGATGTCCCTTGTCACCAAGTTGAGGAATACATCTACAGCTGATACGTCTCCCCCACCGGGGGGCATTTTGGTACTCGAATTTTTGAAGGGAGTAAAGGGACCCTTTCCCACAGACGCTGGTATTACTTCATCTAGATTTGCCAAGCATTGTACATCTACTAGCATATCTGGAGTGATGTTATATTCACGGCATGTTTTTAAATCTTTGTCCTTAAAGAATTTGTGCCATCTAAGCTTTCTCACGAATAGATTAATATCTTTTATGACATCAAATGTCACCATATCTGTTGTAGGCACAAAAGATAATCCCTTACTAAGGACAGTCATTTCTATGTCCGTGATTACCCTCTGTGATAAATTGATGACCTGTAAGTCTACTCTTTGTATGTCGGGTTGTTCCGATTCCTCAGTGGGTATGCCCGATCTAAAAACCCCCCTCGTGATGATGAAGGCGTGTACCGTCCAGAGTAACCCCTCTGTCTACCTCTCTGGTGGCCTTTGTTTTTTTGTCTTACGTCTGTATCCGAGTACTCGGTATCTGTTGATGAAATATCTGTCTCTCTCTCCCGTTCCTGTCTCCCTCCCGGATATTGATATACTTTGTTGTCTTTAAAGTCCTGTAGATCCCTACAGAACTGTTTATGTTTCCTCTCCTTTAAATGATACTGAAATTTTTCGATTGTATTTTGTAAGGCTGTCTCTTTCACACCGAAATCACTCTCTTCCTTGAATTTTTTTGTGATATCTATCTGTTCTTTCAATTTATCATTCAGAACTTCAAAATTATTTTTCTCTTCGTTCACTAGAATCTGCATTAATCTCAATGAGCTCGCCGTTGCCTCTTTTTCCCACTTACTCATCAGTTGTGGGGAGCGGCAACGTTGAGCTGGTAGGAGATTAATGCGTAAGCCCCTTGGTACTATATTGTTTTTTATATAGCTCTCCAGGCTTTGTATTTCCCACCAAGAGGAAATCTGTTCCTTATATATTTTGGTGAGATCGTTAAAGGCCGCCGCATATGTGGGGGTATATTTCTTTTGACAGAATGTTTTTTCAGAGAATATATCTTTGGCCTCATTTAGCCATACGTCAGTGTCTGGGCAGGAGGATAGAAAACCGGCCATAACAACCACAATTTATCAATATATGAATTCAGCAGGAAAAAAGAAAGAAACCAGAACGTATCGTTCCTAATCACGTCTGACCACTTTTAACTAACAACCCAGCATAGCCAGCCACTAGACAGAGAGAGAGACAGATATTTCATCAACAGATACCGAGTACTCGGATACAGACGTAAGACAAAAAAACAAAGGCCACCAGAGAGGTAGACAGTGGGGTTACTCTGGACGGTACACGCCTTCATCATCACGAGGGGGGTTTTTAGATCGGGCATACCCACTGAGGAATCGGAACAACCCGACATACAAAGAGTAGACTTACAGGTCATCAATTTATCACAGAGGGTAATCACGGACATAGAAATGACTGTCCTTAGTAAGGGATTATCTTTTGTGCCTACAACAGATATGGTGACATTTGATGTCATAAAAGATATTAATCTATTCGTGAGAAAGCTTAGATGGCACAAATTCTTTAAGGACAAAGATTTAAAAACATGCCGTGAATATAACATCACTCCAGATATGCTAGTAGATGTACAATGCTTGGCAAATCTAGATGAAGTAATACCAGCGTCTGTGGGAAAGGGTCCCTTTACTCCCTTCAAAAATTCGAGTACCAAAATGCCCCCCGGTGGGGGAGACGTATCAGCTGTAGATGTATTCCTCAACTTGGTGACAAGGGACATCAAGAAAATAGGAAAAACATATACACCACATAATCTCTCTAAGGAACAAATGAGGGCACTGTGTGACCTCGAAAAAGACTCCTCCATAGTATTGAAACCCTCGGACAAAGGGGGAAATATTGTTGTGATGGATGTCAAACAATACAAGGATATGTGTCTCTCGCTACTAAATGATACTGAAACATATAGAGTGATAAGAGAAAATCCAACAGCAAGCTGTGTTGATACGCTCACTGAAATACTATTAAAAGCTAAGGCTAATCAATTAATTAGTCAAGATGAGCTCTCTTTCTTGTTACCTCAATACCCCATTATGGCCACGTTTTACAGCCTTCCCAAGGTACATAAGGGATATACCCCTTTGAAGGGAAGACCAATAGTCTCAGGAATAGGAAGCATTTGTAGCAACCTGGGTACCTATGTTGATCATATACTCAAACCCTTCGTGAGTGCATTGCCCTCCTATATTCGTGACACGACTGACCTCCTCCAGAAACTAGAAGGAATACCGATAGAGAATGACACATTACTGGCAAGTATAGATGTCGAGACCCTATACTCCTCTATACCTCATGAATTTGGACTAAAAGGAGTAGAATATTTTTTGGGGTCCAGAGGATGTCAGTTTAAGGGACATAGCCAGTTTGTTTTGGAACTCCTTCAGTTCTCTCTAGAGAATAATTTCTTCACATTTGATGGGAAGACCTACCACCAGCTCAGGGGCACAGCAATGGGCAATCCAGCTGCGCCAAGTTACGCTAATTTGTTCCTGGGCTGGTGGGAGGACACGATGGTCTTCTCAGAAGCCTTGGGTGACCTTACCAGGTTTGTAGATCTCTGGGTGAGGTTTATAGATGATGTTTTTATTTTGTGGAGTGGCACCAGGGAGAGCTTTGAATCATTTGTGGCAGTTCTAAATACCAATCAAATTGGTTTACGGTTTACGTCGGTAATTGAAACATACGAATTACCATTTCTAGATATCCGTATCAGCAAGGTAATAGAGAAGGGGGTACTAACAACCTCGACTTTCCGCAAACCCACATCAACAAACTCCCTCTTAAGATGGGATAGTCATCATCCCATAGCTCAGAAAAAGGGAATCCCAAAAGGGCAATATCTGAGGATGAAACGGAATTGCTCAGAGATAAATGACTTCCAACACTGGGCAAATGACCTGAGAGAGAGGTTTCAGAGAAGGGGATACCCGGACAGAATCTTAAGGGAGTCATTCCAATATGCACAAGCACAACCAAGGGAGAATCTACTAAAAACTAAGGTTAGAGGTGAAGAGAACCAAAATATCATTCGCTTTATTACCACTTTCGATAATGGGGCATCAGCGGTACGAGAGGTCTTAAAAAGACACTGGAATGTTCTCTTAATGGATCAACAACTATCTAAGGTCATAGGAATGACACCCCAAATCACATATAAGAAGGGTCGTTCGCTTAAGGATAGACTGGTGCACAGTCATCTGAGTAAACCAAAAGGAGGGGCAACATGGCTACCAGAAAAACCAAAGGGTTGCTACAAATGTGGACTATGTGTGGCTTGTAACCACATACGGCCAGGAAAGGACTTTGAGACTGACATCACAAAAGAGAAATTTACAATTGAACAATTTATCAACTGTAAAACAACAGGGGTAATCTATAAGGCCTCATGCAATTGTGGTAAATCATATGTGGGAAAAACAATCAGAGAATTTAGACGGAGGGTGGGGGAACATTTGGGAGACATAAGGAATAACAGGGATACACCATTAGCGAAACATGTGAACAGCTGTCATGACGGTGACAGCAAAATGGTTAACTTTATGGGTATAGACCGAGTGAAACCGCCAATAAGAGGTGGAAATTATGACAAAATAATCTTGCAAAGAGAATGTCGGTGGATTTATCGACTGGATACCCAATGGCCCTCGGGGCTTAATGAACAGCTGAATTTCAGTTGTTTTTTGTAATTCCTCCATCCTCAGTGAACATATAAGCGTCTAAATAAAATTAAGTGTCTTGGTGTGTGGGGGGAGGGGGTGTTTACTGAGTCATGGTAAACGGCCTTTGTAAGAGGTTAAATGATTAACCATTAAAAGAAAACCCTGGCTGCAATTTGGCAGCTTATAAGGGTATCTTTCACCATGACACTAGTGAACATTAATGTGGGGCATTGAGAGATAATGTGTGAACAGCCACGCTACAAGGTGAAAGGATCATTTATATATGTATACTTGGGATAAGGGAGGTACAAGAATATGATATAGAAATGACTATAAAATTATATTGCATGTCAGAGTAGGGAAATCAGAATACCGAGACTTCTACTGTGTCTCTAGTGTAGGGACTCAGTCTACTTAAATAATTAAAAGCGTAGTAAGTACTATGTAGAGCGCATATAGATCCCAAATTATGTACCTTTCTCCCTGTTGAGGAGTCTTAATGTTACAGGGTAAAGGATAAAACGTAGGCGCAAGAGATGGCCGGCGTAGAAGACGAACTAGGAACTGCGCTCATAAACTAGCTGATTAATTGAGTGGCGCATGTGCCGGTAAGCGCATTCAGATAACACCGACCAGGACCTGAGGTCAGGTGATAGAGTAGCCGAATAGGCTAAGAGTATGTATGTGCGGTGGCTCTAATACACGGATGTGTATATCTAGGCACATAAAAAGGAATGGGGGACATTGGTGACAAAGTACAATGGGAACATGTACCAAGTCGCCCTAAGAGCGCAAAGATAATGCAATAGCCTGGGATATCCAGGATAGGATTAAGGAGCCGCCAGCTTAAGGGAACATGCGCAGATGCACTATTGCACAGAGTTGTTATTGAGGGACGCTCAATGGTAAAAAGGGCCTTGAAACCATTTAAAATATCGGATAAACTATTCTGAACACAATATCAGATCTTTGTGATAGGTGCTGAAACATCTGAACTAAGTGTATGAGCGCAAGTGCACCATTGCACAGAGGTGTTATTGAGGGACGCTCAGTGGTAAAAAGGGCCTTGAAACCAATTTAAAAGTATTCCTAACACTATTCTGATCTTTTTGATAGGTGTTGAAACATCTGAACTAAGCGTATGAGCGCAAATGCACCATTGCACAGAGGTGTTATTGAGGGACGCTCAATGGTAAAAAGGGCCTTGAAACCAATTAAAGAGTATTCCTAACACTATTCTGAACACAATATCAGATCTTTTTGATAGGTGCTGAAACATCTGAACTAAGTGTATGAGCGCAAATGCACCATTGCACAGAGGTGTTATTGAGGGACGCTCAATGGTAAAAAGGGCCTTGAAACCAATTAAAGAGTATTTATAGATCGCTTAAAATACTGAAAAACTATTCTGAATGCAATATTAGATCTTTTTGATAGGTTTGAAACATTTGAACTAAGTGTATGATTGACACAAGTTGAAAGGAAGTGATGACAGATTGGAATCTAGGTGCCTCCCCCTCCCTTATTTAATGATAACCAGATTGGACAAGAGAGGGACTGCCTTATCCTCACATGGAGGACGCCGCTGAATGAGGTTATGTCTGCCACTGCAGAATACCTCCATTAACCTGGACATTTAACCTGGACATTTTATTCCCCTGATGAACCCCCGTAACGGGGAGGGAAACGCGTTGGGAAGAGAAAGAGGACATATCATCCAGGGTGGTTATACTAACCAAAGGGCTTCATTAAGTAGGCTCAAACTTGGGGACTGCCCTTGTTAGGGCGGGAGTCTTATACACGGGGCACGACAGGGAAGATAGCTTCAAACCCTTCCCCCCCACCTACCTATATTTTTTTTTTTTTTTTTTTTCTTTTCTTCTCCCCCCCATTGGAAAAGGTTTATTGGTCTCCATCCCATGCCGTGCTCTCAATAAGCACAAGAATCTACAACAAGAAGAGAGACAGCAATTGGGTGAGATCATGCCATTTTTCTTGTCTAGTGCACGTTTAAACATGAGCACCTAATTGTTTTTAAAGTACACATAATTTTAGAGGTATACATATTAAATGTTAAGTTTTAGAGTCTAGTGGCTGGCTATGCTGTGCCTTCATTTTAAATAAGTTGTGCTGCCCTTCATTCTGAAGATATGACATGCTAGAATATGCCATTACTTTATTATTAGTGGTGGTCCAACATCTGGGCCCCCACAAATCTTGAGAATACGTGGTTTTCATGGCTAAATCAGGGCTAGAAGGATTAGCAGTTTGCCCCCATCACTGAACCACAGCAGATCCTCTCCATTTTCATAATTAGGGACCTGGAAATCAGATAATGCCATGACTTTATAACATTAACATACAGATTTAGGTCAAATCATAGCAATATCTCAACCTGCTACAGTCTCCCCAACTGCAACGAGTAGAATAAGTTGCATGGTAAGGTATCAAATCACAATGTCAAATAGTTTGTCTCCCACCATATTTGTATTGAAGTCTACAACAGCTGCAGGCTTATACTTCACAACTATCCTGGGTAGACAACAGATGAAGCTATGTTAACTGTTAAAGTTTGCTGATATGTGTAGTAATGCCTCTCAACTGTACTGTGTCAGTTCTTTTGTGTAATCCTCCCCTGCTGACTGCATGCCCCAAATATAGCAGTTTATTCTGTTATAATATCTGAGTGCTAATGATTCTGCTGAAAGCTATAATTTGCAACAAAATGTATGGTGCAAGGGAATAGTCACCCCTCCCTGTATGAATGGATTTGTAATTGTAGGGACTCACACATTGCTATATGCAAGTTAAGGTACCGTCACACTAAGCGACGCTGCAGCGATACCGACAACGATCCGGATCGCTGCAGCGTCGCTGTTTGGTCACTGGAGAGCTGTCACACAGACCGCTCTCCAGCGACCAACGATCCCGAGGTTCCCGGTAACCAGGGTAAACATCGGGTTACTAAGCGCAGGGCCGCGCTTAGTAACCCGATGTTTACCCTGGTTACCATCGTTAAAGTAAAAAAAAACAACCACTACATACTTACCTACCGCTGTCTGTCCCCGGCGCTGTGCTTCTCTGCTCTGGCTGTGAGCGCCGGGCAGCCGGATAGCAGAGCGGTGACGTCACCGCTCTGCTTTTCGGCCGCTGTGCTCACAGCCAGAGCAGAGAAGCACAGCGCCGAGGACAGACAGCGGTAGGTAAGTATGTAGTGGTTGTTTTTTTACTTTAACGATGGTAACCAGGGTAAACATCGGGTTACTAAGCGCGGCTCTGCGCTTAGTAACCCGATGTTTACCCTGGTTACCAGCGAAGACATCGCTGAATCGGCGTCACACACGCCGATTCAGCGATGTCTGCGGGGAGTCCAGCGACGAAACAAAGATCTGGACTTTCTTCCCTGACCAGCGACATCACAGCAGGATCCTGATCTTTGCTGCCTGTCACACTGGACGATATCGCTAACGAGGACGCTGCAACGTCACGGATCGCTAGCGATATCGTCTAGTATGACGGTACCTTTAGGCTAGGTTCACATTGCGTTAGGGCAATCCGTTTAGCACATTCGCTAGCGGATTTTGCTAACGCAATGTCCCGAAAGGGATCGCGTTTGGCGATCCCGCTAGCGCAGATACCCGATCTGCGCTAGCGAGGAACGGACCTCGGACGCTACAAGCAGCGTCCGCGGTCCATCCGAAACTAACAGGACATCGCTAGCGCATGCCAAAAATGGCATGCGCTAGCGATGCGCTAGAGATCCGTTAGCATTTCACAGTCAATGGGTGCGCTAACGGATCCGTTACATAGCGCTAATTGCGACAATTGCGCCATGTAACGGAGCCCGCTAGCGGACACCCATTAACGCAATGTGAACCTAGCCTTAGCTACATGGTGACACATGGAGTTCCTACCGCTCCATTTTACCTGATATTCTTATTAAAGGGAACTTGACAGCTTAAAACTACTGCCTGATCCTTGGCATTGTGAGGTTTGATTTCAATATGTTTAACTCTTAAACACTACGGCTTTTCAGAGAATACCATAGTTTAATAGTTGTCGGGAGCCGAGTCAGACTTGTTGGACAGGTAGGTAACCGGCAGCTTCCCTGTCCGCTGACCTGGAGGGATAGGTCTCTCCCTATACATACACAGGGAGGGACTTGTCACACCCGGGCAGGGAGTGGAGAGAAGCTTCTGAGGACCCGCCTGTCTGACTGCTACAGCTATGGCGGAGGGAGAAGACTTTATCTGTTGCGGTTGGTTGCGATACGTAGAGCTTTCTCAAGACCGCATTGTATGACTTCTATAGGTTGTTTGAGTGCGTTCACGTCCCGTTATCCTCCATGTTGAAGACGATAAATTCCCAAGTAAAACCGTTCATTTTCCCTCAACTACAAATAATTACACCGGAATTTGAAATCGGCAGTCGTTTTCCCTTAGAGGCAATGCTACTAGGAACAAACATCTTTATAATAGAGGTGCAATCTCCCACGTAAGCACCCAGCAAAACATCTGGTGACACGAGCCATTGGTGTGTAGCACTGAGATAATTTCGGAATTAAAAAATACCTCCTATTTATGGTTAAATGAAAATGAAAATTCCACAGCTGAGGATATTGATAAATGTAACGTGAGAACAGCTCTCTGAAGGCGCAGCCGGCACATCACATATGCTACAGCGCTGGGCTGGCTTTTAAATTATACTAATCAAATAACCCAAGTTAAAACATTTCCATGTGCTAATGAGAAATGTTTTAGAGCATTAATACTCATATTAGCTTGGGAATAAATTAGCCGGGAAACACTGCATCAAGTCTGTAAGATGCAATTTTAGAATATTTCAGCTCTCGGGCAAGTGGATATAATTGTGTAAAATTAAACAACACTTTTTATTATTGTAATTCCAAGTGGAGTCATTTGTTTTCTTTTACATTTAGTTTATTAGCAGTAATATTGGAAAACTGGGGCCTGATATATTTTGAATGAAATATTGCACCTATAATACTCAGTCTTCTAATGATGATAAACGGAGCAGCTGGTTTATAATGAATTTATATACTGTAGTTGTATACATGGGGAACATATTAAAATGCTCCTTCACTCTTTATACCCAGTGGGGACATTATATACATTGCAGTTCTAGTATGCACACTGTCTACTTTTGTATTACAATTGTTGGATCACTTATATATGATTAAGATCATTAAATAATATTGGTGCAGATTAATGCACTCTTGAAATTCAAAGTATTTTTTTCTAATTTTGTCACGCTCCGTACAGTTATGCATTGGTATGTTCTGCTACAGAAAGTTTATACTGTAGCCATAATTCATTTATGCCAACAGGGCCAATTTTGCCAAAAATTATTGTAAATGTGGTCAACTATGATATTGCAATATATTAGTGACAGCAAAAGCTTGTGTCTATGTAAGTAACGAGCACATTTTCTAATGTTAGTTTTGGGCAGAATCACTCAATTCAATCTGCGCCGTAAATTAATTTTAGTGTAAATAAAATGAGTCCAAATCTAAAATACCCCAAAAAGACTTATTACATACCATAAGGTTTCTTCAGAACCAAAAGTATAATAAATGGATAGGAAAGGAATACATTAAAAATAATAAAAGTTCTGTCCTCCTTGGTCCTTCATGCCGGACTTCAGTTCTTCCGGCGCTTCTTTCTGATGCTGGGATCATTTGGAGGGTTTAACTCGCACCATTCAGCTTTGTGAAGCTATGGTGTGCCAAGGAAGGTTTGATACTTTTAGATCAAATACGAAAAATTTGGCATTTGCTAAAATCCAATGTTTTGGGGAAATGTTTAATTAATTTGATTTTTTACAAATCAATTTGCTCATCTCCAGTCAACATATATCTTGGATGAAGGAGTAATTTGTGATGTTGTCACCATCATCATCAAGTGATCCGTTGGAGTCAGCTACCTACAGAGGGAAGAAGAAATCTATTTCCCACTTCATTTTGACCTTAAATCTTGCCAAACAATCTCATTCAATCCACACTGAAATGTTTAGGAAATATGTTGTCATTTCTCTATCTGGATCATATATCAGAGTTTTGAGAACCTAAAGGCTTCTTCTAGAAAATATTATGTTAAAACCTGGGGATATTAGGAAGAATATACTGGTCACAAAGACAATCTTAATGCAGCTTTTCAGATGGAGTTTTTTTAATTAAGCTTTTTGACTTTAATTTCCAGCTCGGGATAGAGCAGAAACATACATCTTTTTTTTTCTACTCGCCTCCAGTGCTGAAGATCCCATATACTAGCAAGCAGGCTGGAAGTTCGCACTTTTTAGCCTCTTATCTCGCTGTATTGTTACAGACGAAAGCCCACAATAGCATAGTCCAGGAGACTCAGCACTTTCATTTCCATTCTTAAACCAAGATACTGACCGGGATTTTCAAACGCTGCTGGAAACCTCAAAGGGATTTCAAAAAACCATTATCACATTTAAAAGCTCAATTTTCTTTGACCAGAACCGACAGTTCAGTTCACTTCCCAAAATGAATATATATCTAATTATATTCCCTGTAAGAAAATCTGGGAGTTAAGAGATAGTAAAGTTCATTATGTAACAGACGTATGGAATTTGAAAATCTTCACAGCTTTTTCTTTGCATTTACAGATCTGTTCTTCCTTACCTTTTGGCTCAAAATATCTAGAGATGAGTTGAGCAAGATGACTGGCTTGGAAAAAAAATCAAACAAAAGCCTTTTGCTCTACTCTATCACTTTTAGAAATGTAAAAGGATTTTTTATCCCCCAAAACTGGTCATTCTGTGCCACTCATCTGCCGTACCTCGAGCTGAAAGCTAAAGACTAGAGATGAGCAGATCACTTCGTGCAACCACACCTGACGGCCATTAACAGACACTGTGCAAATTTCTCGGTGACTTCTTTGGGGACACGGGAGCCATATCTTAACATACTGCT
Source organism: Ranitomeya imitator (assembly GCF_032444005.1). NCBI lineage: Eukaryota > Metazoa > Chordata > Amphibia > Anura > Dendrobatidae > Ranitomeya > Ranitomeya imitator. The sequence goes on from NC_091283.1 coordinate 94,788,854, forward strand.
GCGTAGAGCCTGACTCTAGGCCTCATTCAGACATCCATGTTACATGCACGTGTTGTACCCATTTTAATCTCTCAAGCTGTTCACGTCTGTGATTTTCACGGATCGTGGGTCGTCGCAGAACACATGGAGACTTTTCCTTTGTTTTCCAGCGGCACAGATGACAAGGGCCAATATAAATCTATGGTCAGTGAAAAATATGTGCCATTCATGTTCCATCCATGTGATGTATTGGAAAAGCTTTGTAATTTATTTATTTTTTCATAAATCCGTGAAAAACACCGATAACACACAGACCAAAAACTGATGCACAACATTGATGACATTGGTGACATTTTTTCACTTACATATTTAAACACAGACTTGTGAATGAGGCCTTGGAAAAAAAAAGCTGACACCTCCCCCAGCAGGCTACAGCTGGTCTGCTGACATCCAGTTATTCAGTTATTCAGGTAGTAACCTGAGGAATTGCTTTCTTCCTTCTGCATTACTGGTATTACTTTTCCCACCTCCGTTATGGCGTTAGGATATCCCTTGGTTCTTGTGTCGCCCAATCAAGTGTCTGAGGAATAAAGATTTTTGGTACTCACCATAAAACCTCTTTCTTGTAGCACTTATTGTGGAACACTGCTCCCTCTCTTGTTTTGGGGGTAGGGTGAAACCTTGGTTTTGCTCTTCCCACTGATTTTGCAGTAGCTGAATAATTGGATGTTGCCTGCCCAAGTGTAGCATGGTAGGGAGAGTCATCTTTTTTTCTAAGATGTATGCTCAGTGTCAGCCTTAAGTCTGCAGCATACAGTTAAATACCAATAATCTTCATTTCCTTGTCCTCCGGGACCCAGGCTCACGTTATGATATGCTGAGCTGTTGTGCGTTGACATTGCTGCACTGCATAGATTACATCACACCAGACCGATGAATCAAGCATCGACCTAGTAAATTTAAATGTCTGAGGTGGAAAACGTCACTGGAGTGGTAATTTTGTGGGAATCTTATAATCGCTTAAGGATGGTAAATCCACTTGACTTTATGGTGTGCTTACACATGAAGTCATTTTTTAATACCTCTGAATGAATACTCCTATTTTAGCTTAGCCTGCTAGCTAACTTGAATATGAGGAATATTTGACTCCCGTAATCTTAAGGATATCCTACATCTAGACTTGGAGTGTGTATGAGCGTGGCCATTAGGTTTCTCAGACTTTTAAACGCTGCTCCAAATTATGGGGAGGCAAAAATATTGGACTTATGGCTTCTGGTGGATATTGAGATGGCAACTCAAAAGCTTGGATCAAGGCACACTTTTGTAGAAGGAAGGCCATCAATTCCCAATATTTGCATGGTCATCTGGTTCATGGAATTGTGAAGAGGTTTGCTTGAGTCCTCCTTCTTCTAGAAAGGGCTTTTAATATACTACATCCTTGTGGACATCTTTGTCTCATGGGGCAATATCCGTAAACTATTTGGTGAAGACATCTTTGTCCAACCTCCAATCCTTTAGATGTGCATTATAGATCAGCTGATTGATACACAGTGGACAGAATTTGAGTCAATGTTTCTTGAAATTTGTAATTTCTTGGAATTCAAACATTCGATTTGTGGTTCAGAAAAAATAAAAACGTACTATAAAATTACTATTAGTTATATAATAAATAACATTTTGTTTAACTTTTAGTTTGATAGTTTATTTTGTGTCCATAATAAGGTAATAGGGAATGTAAATGAACATGCCAAGAATAGCACATAATAAACCAGCGAGATCTATAATGGTACGACTGAGTAACTATTCCGCTGTCACTACTCTCTCCATTGTCGCAGGGGTAGGAGTGCAAGTGGATGGCTTCTTGCTGTATTGTGTATTGATTTAGGATGTTTTATAGATATATATAACCGTATCTCTTTCTGTACCTGCATAACAAATCCCTTAAGGAAGATAATGGGATCTCAGTGTTTCTGCCTTATGATGACAGTATCGATCCACGTTTGTTGTCTCAGACATCATGTTGGGTACTGAGGAATTTCTGAATATTTACTGAACAAAGAGAAGCCTGGAAATTGTGTACAAATCACAGATCTGTATGTAAGCCCCTGTGTTTGACTTCCTAGACACAGAATTTTATCAATATTACTTTAAACTGTCTTTTCAATTTTTATCACAGCTCTTCAAATCTGACATTTCATTTGCTGCAGACATATATTTATCTACACCTACCTACTGTGAAAGATATTGCGCTTAGTTCATACAGCGATCCAATAAAAAATAATGTTAAACTTGCACACTTTATTAACATAGGAGCCTAAGTGTGACAGACAGTCAACGGGTGGCATCTGTTAATGCATCGGTCTAATGTTTAACATCTTGGGCCATACGTCTCTGGATCAGTCGAGTTTGGAGACAAATTAAGGACACATCCGTGTTATTGTGGTCTACGGTTATGTTACAGACAAGTTATAGTTGGCATTTGTCTAGGGCAACATAACTAAAGGGACAGATAACAAATACTGGAGCATATTATATTTATTTTTTATTTTTGTCATCTACCCCAAATCATGCTGCTAATTCAGGGAAAGATTAATAGCTTTGCCAGTTTCCAATGTCCATCTCCTGACCCAAACTCATATATGCCTATCCGTATTTTAACCAGAAGAACCTTGGTGGATCTTGACATGTCTTGACTTGTCCATACCTGAACCATGAATGTTGGATGTTTGAAACTATCATTAGAGGAAAGATATTTATTAGCGCAGTAGAATATATTGATCCTTCATACAGACATATCCTGCGTTTGCTATGAGACCTGTGCAGAGGAGCTACATATTCTGTTGGTCTTATCAATCTAAACTAGCTTGGAGGATACCCCTATAAAAAAAACTTTACTTTTAATAAAACGCATAAAATCTATACAACTCAACTAACAAAAACCAAAAAAGTGCTCGTGAACCAGTACTCAAAAGATCTATACAACTCATAAAATCTAATAAAACGCATTATCAATCTAAATAATGAGTAGTGATCAAACATGGTAACTCTGCCCTATTAAGTAAGATTAGGCTGGGCGTTATGGTTCCCTACTCTACTGTTTGTTAAAAAAAAGAAAATAATTTGAGGGCCAACACATTCCAGGCACTTAAATTATATGCACCATCCTAAAAAAAGTCATCCTAACTTTGTTTTTAACCATTGGTCTCTGACTCCGATGTAACACTTTGCTAATATGTGACCATCTAGAGCAGTGTTTCTCAAATCCGGTCCTCAAGACCCACCAACAGGTCAAGTTTTCAGGATCTCTTAAGCTACTTTCACACATCAGGTTTTTCGCGGCATGCCGATTCCGGCGTCACGCCGCAGTGCCCGGTCCGACGTAATTTGTGAAAACCGGATGGGCCGGATCCGGTTTACCGCCGGATCCGGACATTGGTTTTGGCAGTAAACCGGATCCGTCCCATCCAGTTGGCATCCATTTCGTCCATTTTTCCATCTGGTTTTTGATGGATCCAGTTTTTAAGAAAGTTCCTGGGAGGCTCCAAAATGTGATTGGCCCCCTGAAAACTATATACAGTCTTCCTAGAGCCCATCAGTGACAGGTTGGAGAGGAGCAAGTGTTTGGAGAGAAAGATGGATGTCGTTATTGCGAATATTCTGCAGAACAACGTGGATTTCATTGTGGAGGCGAATCGCTTGAAAGCAATTGTTCTGGAGAAGGAGCGAGAGGGACAACACATCATGCGTCTGTGCCAACACCGTTTGTGGATCCACCCCATCACCGCACAGAGAATGACACGTGAGGTGTTTTCTACACTGTACATGGAGCTACGAGGAGACCCAGAGAAATTTTTCTCATATGTGCGGATGAAAGCAGAGAACTTTGATCTATTGGTGGACTGAATTGAACATCTCATCCAAAGGAGTGATACATATTGCCGAATCTCTATTTCTCCGGCCGAGCGTCTGATAGTCACTCTTCGGTAAGCCATTTTCTGTTGTATGTACTCCTGTAGCACAGTTTCATTGATTGTACTTTGATTTTGTAGTAATTTCTGCCTTGCTTTTGTTCACAGATTCCTTGCAACTGGAGAATCCCTTTCGTCACTACATTTCCAGTTCAGACTGGGAATTTCAACCATCTCCGGAATTGTAAAGCACACTTGCCATGCACTGTGGGACTCTTTGCATGATGATTTTATACCACATCCCACAATGGAGAGTTGGTTGGAAGTAGCTGAGAAATTCCAGCAAGTATGTCAGTTTCCCAATTGCTTGGGGGCGGTGGATGTATCGTGAAATCGGCTGGTTCTGGATCAGAATATTTTAACTATAAAAAGTACTTTTCCATTGTGCAGATGGCCATCGTTGATGCGTATTACAAATTTGTAGCGGTGGATATTGGGGTGTATGGCCGCTCAAATGATTCCCAAGTTTTCAAACTGTCTGCAATGGGGCGTCATTTGTATGGAAACACCTTTCAATTCCCCTCCCCCAAGACCACTGCCTCAAACCTTAGGGCCACCAATGCCTTTTGTTTGTGTTGGGATGAAGCCTTCCAGCTCTCAGAACATCTTTAGAAACCCTACTCCAGCTGTGGATTAACCCAAACTAAAAGAATTTTTAACTACCACTTCACACGTGCACGGAAAATGGTGGAGTGCGCTTTTGGGATTTTGATCGCCAAATTGAGAGTTCTACTGACATCTATAAACTTGAAGACAGACACTGTTGACAAGGTGGTGAAAGCGTGTGTTGTCCTGCACAATTACAGTTAGGGCCAGAAATATTTGGACAGTGACACAATTTTCGCGAGTTGGGCTCTGCATGCCACCACATTGGATTTGAAATGAAACCTCTACAACAGAATTCAAGTGCAGATTGTAACGTTTAATTTGAAGGGTTGAACAAAAATATCTGATAGAAAATGTAGGAATTGTACACATTTCTTTACAAACACTCCACATTTTAGGAGGTCAAAAGTAATTGGACAAATAAACATAACCCAAACAAAATATTTTTATTTTCAATATTTTGTTGCAAATCCTTTGGAGGCAATCACTGCCTTAAGTCTGGAACCCATGGACATCACCAAACGCTGGGTTTCCTCCTTCTTAATGCTTTGCCAGGCCTTTACAGCCGCAGCCTTCAGGTCTTGCTTGTTTGTGGGTCTTTCCGTCTTAAGTCTGGATTTGAGCAAGTGAAATGCATGCTCAATTGGGTTTAGATCTGGAGATTGACTTGGCCATTGCAGAATGTTCCACTTTTTGGCACTCATGAACTCCTGGGTAGCTTTGGCTGTATGCTTGGGGTCATTGTCCATCTGTACTATGAAGCGCCGTCCAATCAACTTTGCAGCATTTGGCTGAATCTGGGCTGGAAGTATATCCCGGTACACTTCAGAATTCATCCGGCTACTCTTGTCTGCTCTTATGTCATCAATAAACACAAGTGACCCAGTGCCATTGAAAGCCATGCATGCCCATGCCATCACGTTGCCTCCACCATGTTTTACAGAGGATGTGGTGTGCCTTGGATCATGTGACGTTCCCTTTCTTCTCCAAACTTTTTTCTTCCCATCATTCTGGTACAGGTTGATCTTTGTCTCATCTGTCCATAGAATACTTTTCCAGAACTGAGCTGGCTTCTTGAGGTGTTTTTCTGCAAATTTAACTCTGGCCTGTCTATTTTTGGTATTGATGAATGGTTTGCATCTAGATGTGAACCCTTTGTATTTACTGTCATGGAGTTTTCTCTTTACTGTTGACTTAGAGACAGATACACCTACTTCACTGAGAGTGTTCTGGACTTCAGTTGATGTTGTGAACGGGTTCTTCTTCACCAAATTAAGTATGCGGCGATCATCCACCACTGTTGTCATCCGTGGACGCCCAGGCCTTTTTGAGTTCCCAAGCTCACCAGTCAATTCCTTTTTTCTCAGAATGTACCCAACTGTTGATTTTGCTACTCCAAGCATGTCTGCTATCTCTCTGATGGATTTTTTTTTTTTTTTCAGCCTCAGGATGTTCTGCTTCACCTCAATTGAGAGTTCCTTTGACCGCATGTTGTCTGCTCACAGCAACAGCTTCCAAATGCAAAACCACACACCTGGAATCCACCCCTGACCTTTTAACTACTTCATTGATTACAGGTTAACGAGGGAGACGCCTTCAGAGTTAATTGCAGCCCTTAGAGTCCATTGTCCAATTACTTTTGGTCCCTTGAAAAAGAGGACGCTATGCATTACAGAGCTATGATTCCTAAACCCTTTCTCCGATTTGGATGTGGAAACTATCATATTGCAGCTGGGAGTGTGCACTTTCAGCCCATATTATATATATAATTGTATTTCTGAACATGTTTTTGTAAACAGCTAAAATAACAAAACTTGTGTCACTGTCCAAATATTTCTGGCCCTAACTGTATGTGATATCCAAAAAACAGATTTTCATTGAGGACCACTCTGAAGAAACCACCTTGGCTGATTACAACAACATTACGTATAGAAGTTCTGTGGCAGTTTCCCAAATTAGGGACCAATTCGCAGAATACTTTATTTCACCGGAAGGAAGAATAGACTGGCAGGATGAGAGAGTTTGAACAATTTGTCTTTGACCTTCTAACCGTATTTTACCATTTTGTACCAAAGTTGTGTACCTGTTTGTGTTCACACCAAAGTATTAAACCTTTACTTACCCAAGTTGTGTACCTGTTTTGGTTCTACCCGAAGTATATTACCTTCTTTTACCCAAGTTGTGTACCTGTCTGTGTTCACACCAAAGTATTAAACCTTTAATTACCCAATTTGTGTACCTGTTTGGGTTCTACCCAAAGTATTTTACCTCTAACCAATAAACCTTGTTTAACCCAAGCGTTAACTATACCTTATAAAGAAAATACAAATTTGCTTTAAAAACACAGTTTTATTACAATTTTTTTTAAACAAAACAACAATAAACTCCTCTTTGGCAACACAAAAATAAACTTCATTTGGCTGCACCAAAAACTTTTAGGTTTGAATAAGTCGGGGTGGAGATACTGCTGGAGGGGCTGTCAGATAGGGACACTTTGAGAGTGGGAGTGTGGAGAGAGGAATGTGGTGGTGGTGGGGGGGAAGGATCAATAGGTAGTGGTGAAGGGGTGGAGAAAGCAAGTGAACGGGTGGACAGGAAACTGGGAGTTGGGTTAGGAATTTGGTATGATGGTGGGGTGTAGCTGATGGTTTGGGAGGATTGGGAGGCAGAAGCGGTAATGAGTGGAGAAGAGGGTTGGGGCATAATGGGTGAAGGAGGCTGGTGGTAGTGGGCAGGGAGAGGAGGCACGGAACATGTTGGGAACTGGTATGGGGAGGGATGTTCATACTGGTCTGGATGGTGGGAAGGGACACGGTTGGATACTGGTAGTTGTCTGGATGGTGGGACGGGGCACGGGCAGGATGCTGGTAGTGGTCTGGATGGTGGGAAGGGGCATGTTGTGGGTAATGGTGAGGTTGCTGGGACGGGGCACCAGCAGGTTGCTGGTATGGGTCTGGAGGATGGTAGTGGCTGTAGTGAGGGACAGTGGCTGAAGGGGGGCAGGTGCAGGAGGGGTGGCAAGTGTGGTGGCTTTGGAGGCAATGAGCGCTACAGTAGACTGGCAGGCTTCCATTACTTGCATCTGCTTATCAGTAGATAGCTTCTCCACTTGCTCGAGTACCAACCGGAAACAAGTGTGGTAAGGTGACTGACTTGCCTCTGAATGTATCGTTAGCAGAAGTGTATGCAACTCGAGTATGCTTTTATTTATTAAATTGAAACCTGCAGCCATTTGCTCGGACAAAACTTTGAGATAGTTCTGGAATGATGCGTTCAGGTGCAAGAACTTAGGCGCATAGCTCTGTACCTGACTCCTCTGCCGCTGGCGCCCCGAAGCCACAGGTGTAGTAGAGGTGGCAGCAGCAGAGGGGTGGGGTACAGGAAAAGCTATATCCTCACCAGCAGATTCATGCAATGGAACCGGCCAGGATGCTCCAGCGCTGGTGGATGGGACCAAGGGATCAGATGGGTGGGAAGGTGCAGAGGGGCCGGGACTGTCGATGTGTCCCTCGGTGGCGAACTCCTGAGGGATAGCCCCAGAAGGGTTCAACTCAGCTGCAGGCTCCCGACAGTGCTGTGGAACAAAGAGAAAAAAATATAATTAATATACTTATATTGCATGACCCTGGCTGAAACAGCAAAAGAGGGTTAGTCATGTGAAACAATGGTTATTACATGTGGTGGGTAATATTTACCTTTGGGTCACTATCGTTGTCCTGGGGAACGACAGGGCTTGGGCATATTTGTATCTGCTCCTGCGTCCTCCAGAACCACTCAGGGCCCGCATCTCTCTGTTGAACTCCTTCTTAAAGCGATCCCTGATAGACCACCGCTGCTTCACAATCCTCTCACCTGTAAAAAAAAAGGAGAAACACAAATTGGTTAAGATACAATACTTAGAATGCATCAACATAACTGAACTGTGTATACTTACGTTCTTGATTCTGGGCCCGAACATCAAGGTCCTCCCAGTTCTCTACTAGCTGTTGGCATACTTGCTCCCAGAGTCGACGGGTCACTATGACATCAGCATGGCGGCGGTCACCCATGTTTCACAGCGGCTCCCTGTCTCGGATCAGATCGATGAGGAGGTCAATATTGAGGCTGACCTCCTCACCGTCCGAATCAGGAGCACGCTGTGAAGCTTGTTATGAAAAAGGACAACAAAAATAAAATTAGATTCAAAACAACATAAAGAATATTCCCCCCCAAAAAAAATGCTGCTTACACGATGACGGCCGCCACGACTCTTATGCCGACGACCCTGGGAGCCACTGTCAGGACCTCTGGATCGAGCACCAGAATCTGAACTCTAGAAGAAAAATAACATAAAAATTATGTGCTTGTAGTTAGCTTTTTTATGTGTTCTGTACATTTTGATATCTATAATGATCATTCTGTTTATGTTGTGTGATGTGTCAAATGATCTGTTTCTATGTGTTGTGTGCATTGTTCTTTCTGTAAGGATCTTTTGTTTTTATGTGTTGGTTGTAGTGTGTGGTTTGTGGTTCCGCGATACATGAAAGAAACATACCAATTGTCATCCCGCTCCAGGTCTTTCTCCACCCCTTCGGTCTTCTTCTGGAAGCACCTCTTCTGCTGTAGCCGCAGCTTCCTACAAAAATGAAAGATGGTGAAATACATTAATACATATAGACAGAGAGATTGCTAGACAGAGAGCGAGCTAGACAGAGAGCGCAAGGGAGAGAGAAAAATTATATAAAAAACTTATATATTTACCTCAGTGCGCTGCCGACGAGAGGGAGGGCTCCCAGAAGAAGGCTCTTGCAGGCAGGCAGGCTCTAGCTGGCAGGCAGGCTCTTGCTCGAAGGCAGGCTAGGCTCTTGCTGGCAGGCAGGCTCTTGCTGGAAGGCAGGCTAGGCTCTTGCTGGCAGGCAGGCTCTTGCTGCAATGCAGGGTGTGGCAGGGTGTTGGCTCTCTTGCAGTATGGCTGGAAATGAGTGAGGGAGTCAATGGCATTGTTTTACATATGTGTCCTGGGGGCAGGCCAAAAGGTTCTGAGCATGCTCAGATTAAAGAAAAACGGATCAGGCCGCCGGATCCGCTTTTTTCCCGATCCGGTGCATTTTGGCGTCCATAGACATGCATTGTAGCGAAAAGCCGGAAGGGCCGGATCCGGCTCTTCTGGCTTTTCGCTACAATGCATGTCTATGGACGCCGGAATGCGCCGGAGCCGGAAAAATGCGGATCCGGCCCTTCCGGCGTTTTCGCCGCAGATAAAAAACGTTACTGTAGACGTTTTTTCCAGACACTGGAATCAAAATGTTCGCCGGATCTGGAAAAAAATGAAGGAACGCAGGGCCATGTGGAGCAATCCGGCGCTAATACAAGTCAATGGGGAAAATCCGGTTTTTATTTTCGCCGGTTCCAGGTGTTTCACAAAAGAGCCGTAATCAGCCGGAATGAAAAAACCTGATATGTGAAAGTAGCCTAAGTATTTCACAGGTGATAATTTCATAACCTGCTTCAGCATTAATTCCATCACCTAAGGAAATCCTGAAAACTTGGCCTGATGGTGAGTCTTGAGGACTGAAGTTGAGAAACAGTGATTTAGAGCGTAAAGAATTCTTGGTGGATCAGGACTTCATCTTTGGCTGCACTGTAGTAGGAATATGGATCTGTATAACCAAGGACTGCTAAATACTTGGCTAACTTTTTGATATTTTATCCTGAAGAAGGGGTCAGTTTAACATTGAAATGTTTAAATACTGAACATCTCAAACAAAGCTAAACATGTTTTTATCAGTCCTTGTTATACGGTATGGATCATTATTCACACTGCAGCTTAGCCGGAGAAAGAATCTCGATCCACTGAGACTTTTTTTATGCTCCACTGTAGAATAAAAATGTCCACTTTCTCTGTATGGCACAGGGCAGCAACAACACAACTGATTTACATAAAACAAGAGTTGTTGGGTTCTAACAAAACATACAAAGTTTAGCAGGAGGCTACTCATCCCCTCACCCCCTCTGAAATTGCGCTACAGGGTGTCACACTGAATGGTCACTTTGTGGTAGCTTGCAATTTTTGTAAAAATGCATCAATAATGAGTAAAAAAGAATAAATGATTACTCAGTTTTAGCCAAAAATGACAGATGAGCCGATTTTCACATGACTGCCATAATGTTTCGCATTATCTAAACAACCATTTCACAGGGTATAATACCTGCTATAGAATGCACAGAAATGTATTAGATTATGTGTGCGGAATCCCAGACTTGCATGATCCTCTCGTCTTCGAAATGAGCAAGATAGGTGGACGAAGTTGCAAGTTTTCCCTGCAAAGTAATGACAGAGGCCGTGAGTCCTGCTGTAACTTTAGTTCTGGTCACACTCTTCTCATCTCTGCACTTGACGTAAAACAAGTGACTGGGAAAACGCATCCTCCAAGAGTGATGTACTGCAGGGTTTTTGTTTATTGCAAAAAGGATTTTACTTTTCTTATAGGATACTTCATTAAAACATTGCTGATAAAATTACAATCATAGTGAGGTCAGTCGCACAACTTCTAGTTTCGCCATCCAGCTTCTTCCTGGGACCATGCCATGCTATATGGCTGACAAAGGAATGTACTGTTTTCAGCTGTTTTTTTCACTTGTCAAAAGTACAGAACAGGAACAAGAGATGGTTCGGTTCCAACATTCGTTTAAGGGCTAGCAGACCTTGAAAAGGGCAAAAAAGGTGCTGCTTATGGAAGCAGGCTTCTAGAGCTAATACCTTTTTACGTTCTATGGGAGTTTATTACATTTTAGTATTTATACCAGGGCTTTTATTGATTTATCTAAAAAAAAGTGTTATGTTTTGTATGGATAAGTTAACCTTATCAGCTATACATAGTAACATAGTAACATAGTTAGTAAGGCCGAAAAAAGACATTTGTCCATCCAGTTCAGCCTATATTCCATCATAATAAATCCCCAGATCTACATCCTTCTACAGAACCTAATTGTATGATACAATATTGTTCTGCTCCAGGAAGACATCCAGGCCTCTCTTGAACCCCTCGACTGAGTTCGCCATCACCACCTCCTCAGGCAAGCAATTCCAGATTCTCACTGCCCTAACAGTAAAGAATCCTCTTCTATGTTGGTGGAAAAACCTTCTCTCCTCCAGACGCAAAGAATGCCCCCTTGTGCCCGTCACCTTCCTTGGTATAAACAGATCCTCAGCGAGATATTTGTATTGTCCCCTTATATACTTATACATGGTTATTAGATCGCCCCTCAGTCGTCTTTTTTCTAGACTAAATAATCCTAATTTCGCTAATCTATCTGGGTATTGTAGTTCTCCCATCCCCTTTATTAATTTTGTTGCCCTCCTTTGTACTCTCTCTAGTTCCATTATATCCTTCCTGAGCACCGGTGCCCAAAACTGGACACAGTACTCCATGTGCGGTCTAACTAGGGATTTGTACAGAGGCAGTATAATGCTCTCATCATGTGTATCCAGACCTCTTTTAATGCACCCCATGATCCTGTTTGCCTTGGCAGCTGCTGCCTGGCACTGGCTGCTCCAGGTAAGTTTATCATTAACTAGGATCCCCAAGTCCTTCTCCCTGTCAGATTTACCCAGTGGTTTCCCATTCAGTGTGTAATGGTGACATTGATTCCTTCTTCCCATGTGTATAACCTTACATTTATCATTGTTAAACCTCATCTGCCACCTTTCAGCCCAAGTTTCCAACTTATCCAGATCCATCTGTAGCAGAATACTATCTTCTCTTGTATTAACTGCTTTACATAGTTTTGTATCATCTGCAAATATCGATATTTTACTGTGTAAACCTTCTACCAGATCATTAATGAATATGTTGAAGAGAACAGGTCCCAATACTGACCCCTGCGGTACCCCACTGGTCACAGCGACCCAGTTAGAGACTATACCATTTATAACCACCCTCTGCTTTCTATCACTAAGCCAGTTACTAACCCATTTGCACACAATTTCCCCCAGACCAAGCATTCTCATTTTGTGTACCAACCTCTTGTGCGGCACGGTATCAAACGCTTTGGAAAAATCGAGATATACCACGTCCAATGACTCACCGTGGTCCAGCCTATAGCTTACCTCTTCATAAAAACTGATTAGATTGGTTTGACAGGAGCGATTTCTCATAAACCCATGCTGATATGGAGTTAAACAGTTATTCTCATTGAGATAATCCAGAATAACATCCCTCAGAAACCCTTCAAATATTTTACCAACAATAGAGGTTAGACTTACTGGCCTATAATTTCCAGGTTCACTTTTAGAGCCCTTTTTGAATATTGGCACCACATTTGCTATGCGCCAATCCTGCGGAACAGACCCTGTCGCTATAGAGTCCCTAAAAATAAGAAATAATGGTTTATCTATTACATTACTTAGTTCTCTTAGTACTCGTGGGTGTATGCCATCCGGACCCGGAGATTTATCTATTTTAATCTTATTTAGCCGGTTTCGCACCTCTTCTTGGGTTAGATTGGTGACCCTTAATATAGGGTTTTCATTGTTTCTTGGGATTTCACCTAGCATTTCATTTTCCACCATGAATACCGTGGAGAAGAAGGTGTTTAATATGTTAGCTTTTTCCTCGTCATCTACAACCATTCTTTCCTCACTATTTTTTAAGGGGTCTACATTTTCAGTTTTTATTCTTTTACTATTGATATAGTTGAAGAACAGTTTGGGATTAGTTTTACTCTCCTTAGCAATGTGCTTCTCTGTTTCCTTTTTGGCAGCTTTAATTAGTTTTTTAGATAAAGTATTTTTCTCCCTATAGTTTTTTAGAGCTTCAATGGTGCCATCCTGCTTTAGTAGTGCAAATGCTTTCTTTTTACTGTTAATTGCCTGTCTTACTTCTTTGTTTAGCCACATTGGGTTTTTCCTATTTCTAGTCCTTTTATTCCCACAAGGTATAAACCGCTTACACTGCCTATTTAGGATGTTCTTAAACATTTCCCATTTATTATCTGTATTCTCATTTCTGAGGATATTGTCCCAGTCTACCAGATTAAGGGCATCTCTAAGCTGGTCAAACTTTGCCTTCCTAAAGTTCAGTGTTTTTGTGACTCCCTGACAAGTCCCCCTAGTGAAAGACAGGTGAAACTGTACAATATTGTGGTCGCTATTTCCTAGATGCCCGACCACCTGCAGATTTGTTATTCTGTCAGGTCTATTAGATAGTATTAGGTCTAAAAGTGCTGCTCCTCTGGTTGGATTCTGCACCAATTGTGAAAGATAATTTTTCTTGGTTATTAGCAGAAACCTGTTGCCTTTATGGGTTTCACAGGTTTCTGTTTCCCAGTTAATATCCGGATAGTTAAAGTCCCCCATAACCAGGACCTCATTATGGGTTGCAGCTTCATCTATCTGCTTTAGAAGTAGACTTTCCATGGTTTCTGTTATATTTGGGGGTTTGTAACAGACCCCAATGAGAATTTTGTTACCATTTTTCACTCCATGAATTTCGACCCATATGGACTCGACATCCTCATTTCCTTCGCTAATATCCTCCCTTAAAGTGGACTTTAGACAAGACTTTACATAGAGACAAACCCCTCCTCCTCTCCGATTTTTACGATCCTTTCTAAACAGACTGTAACCCTGTAAGTTAACTGCCCAGTCATAGCTTTCATCTAACCGTTAATATTGACTATTTAATATAGTTTTTTTTCCTATATTGCTGTGCAAAAGTTGTAGGCAGATGTTGAAATATAAGCGAAATCTAAATAAAATTATTTGGCGTGATGACCCTTTGCCTTCAAAATAGTATCATTGTCATGTGTATGAGTAACCAGTTCTGCAAAACAGATGATAACGATCATCATTTTCAGATGTAGTTTGGAATACATTCATTAACTGGAACAGAAACAACTTAGTAGGAGGCTTAAAACTGGATGGGGAGCAGTCAAACGCTCCTACAAAGGTGAAGTTGTAGAAGACTGTTTTATGTCACAGGTCATACACTGTGGCAAGGGATCTCAGAAATAAGACATAAGGCAGTTGTAGTTATACTTCATCACCAAGATCTTTCTCAGGCAAAGATTTCAAGGCAGACTGGGATTTCAAGATGTGTTGGTCAAGTTACTTTGAAGAAGCACCAAAAAATGGGTAACACAGAGGTCGGCCAAGGAAATTTAGTACAGGACATGAAAGACACATCGTGCATATTTCTCTTCAAAATCAGAAGATGTCCAAAGTGTCATCAGCTCAGAACTGACATTAACGAGTGAGACCCAGCCACACCCATGTACTGGTCTGAGAAGTCTGGCCAGAAATGGTCTTCATGTAAAAATTGCAGCTGCCAGAAAGCCATATTCTGAACATGAAAACAAGGCCAAGCACCTCATTTAGCTTTGAGTGCTATACTGCAGGCACCAGTGAAGCATGGTGGAGGTTCCTTGCAAGTTTGGGATTGCATGTTAGTAAGTGGAGTTTGTGAAAATTAATGGTGTCCTAAACACTAAGAAATATAAGCAGATTTTAATCCATCATGTAGTGCCATCAGGGAGGCATCTGCTTGGATTCATGTTTATTATGAACTGGGACAATGACCCCAAACTTACAGCCGATGTCATTCAGAACTATTTTTAGCATAAAGAAGAGCAAAAGTTTTGAAGTGATGATATGGCTCCCACAGAGCCCTGATCTCATCATCATCAAAAATTTTACGGAAGCATGCATCCACAGATCTGTGATTAGTTTTCCAAGATGTTTGGATCAATCTCCCTGCCGAGTTCCTTCAATAACTGTGTGCAAGTACACCCAGGAGAATAGATGCTGCTTTTAAGACGAAGGTCGGTCACACCAAATATTGGCCTGATTTAATTTTCTCTTTTGCTCATTCAGTTTTATTTTTGCTTGGTTAATTAATAAAAGTAGACTATTAATTAGTGTTGAGCATTCCGATACCGCAAGTATCGGTTATCAGCCGATACTTGCGGTATCGGAATTCCGATACCGAGATCCGATACTTTTGTGGTATCGGGTATCGGTATCGGATCCATAGGGAAGTGTAAAATAAAGAATTAAAATAAAAAATATTGATATGCTCACCTCTCCGGCAGCCCCTGGACATCACGCTGGTAACCGGCCGACTTCTTTGTTTAAAATGAGCGCCTTTAGGACCTGCGAATGACGTCGCGGGTTCTGATTGGTCGCGTGCCGCCCATGTGACCGCGACGCGACCAATCAGAAGCCGCGACGTCATTCTCATTCACTAAACTCCTAATTCTAGGAATTAAGGACCTGCAAATGACGTCGCGGCTTCTGATTGGTCGCGTGGCGGTCACATGGGCGGCACACGACCAATCAGAACCCGCGACGTCATTCGCAGGTCCTAAAGGCGCTCATTTTAAATAAAGAAGCCTGCCGGTTACCAGCGTGAAGTCCAGGGGCCGCCGGAGAGGTGAATATATCAATATTTTTTATTTTAATTCTTTATTTTACACCTTAATATGGATCCCAGAGCCTGAAGGAGAGTTTCCTCTCCTTCAGACCCTGGGAACCATAGAGGATACCTTCCGATACTTGGTGTCCCATTGACTTGTATTGGTATCGGATATCGGTATCGGCAATATCCGATATTTTTCGGGTATCGGCCGATACTATCCGATACCGATACTTTCAAGTATCGGACGGTATCGCTCAACACTACTATTAATACTTCAATTTCTAAAAGCATTCTTACATTTTTTTTACAATTTCTTTCACACTTTTGCACAGTGCTGAATAGACTGAAGTTTGGGGCTGACATTTCAGTGATTGATAATATAATACCCCTTTAATTATTTATCTGCCGCTTCCCTGTTGCTTTGTTCCCGGTTCCCTCATCATGATGGTACCCATGTTACATCTTGTACTGTCATTGCTCATGTAATAAGTGGTGATTGACTCTACCTTCCTCTCAAGCTCTCCTAAATGTAATGTTTTCATAGTCTACAAGTCATTTTGTTGAAGTCAATTCAATAAGATTTCATTCAAGCAGGATAATAAAAGTCTCAGAGGAACGTAGAAGTGTAGGACAATATGGCACATTTCAGTGTTTTACATGATCTGATACAACTCTTTTGCTTCATTGGAACCAAATGTGTGTGCATGTGTACAGATAAGACATATACATAGGTGGTCATAACGTGAAATGAATTCTGACAGCTAGAAAACAAACCCCCTAAAGAACTAGGTCAGATGAGACACAGAAGTCTTCATGTTGGCATGTATGATTGGCTACAATCATCAACCTTTGTTTCAAATACCGTAATTTCCAAAATAATTGCCGCTCATTAGTGCTGGTAAGCTGCTAAAAATCATTAATGCAAGAAATCTAAAATAATAAAACAATATAGATACGATCATAAGCTCAGTGTAGTATAGCAAAACTGTTCTTATAGATTTATAGGCAAATTCTAAAATGTTATTCCGAGAGCTAAAATCAAGAATAACAAATCCTTCTTTTCAATGTATAAAGAGAATAAAAACCCGAAGGTCATGACCAGTAATCACACTTTTGATGTTTGGGTCAGTTCTAAGTATACGCACAACCAGTTGCCTATCGCTAGCATGCAGTACGTCATAAAGTTATGATCGATGAGGTCTGCCTGAAAATAAAGGTATCAAAGATCCCTAGGCATCTTCCCTGCACAATCTACAGCGTCGGCTCATCCTAGCTAAATGGGGCTGTTCTATGCTTCACTGCAAAGTACGTGGCCATAAGGTCACTGTGCATGGAAATATGATGAAACGGCCCCAGTCATTGTGAAGATTTTTTGAGAATCTCAGCACTTGAATTTTTACCAACAAGAAAGAAATGGCATATCCTGGTCATATATCATTTTTTCTCAGTGTAAGACCTCTTTAAAGTCTTCTTTAAAGGGAACCTGTCACCAGTTTTTTAGTGTGTCCACCAATGCCACCACCATTCTGCGCGCCTGTACTGCATTACTTAAAATTGTCCGTCATCCCCTAACTCACCCTGTAGACCACCAAAAATACCTTTTTATTTTCTCCCGCGCTCTATGCAAATGCCTCTGGTCCAGCCCGATGGTGGTGATTTTCTCATCGTATGTGCAGCCTCTTGGCCCCCAAAAGCCATCCTTCGGCTTTGAATGATGCGGATGACGCATCCAGCGTCATCCACATAGCTAGAAGATCTCACATCCGCACATTAGTATCGTTGCCTGGCACTAACATACTTTTCTCTGTCCTTCTGCTGGCAGAGCGGAAAGCATAACTGTGCATGCACCCGGGAAACATCAGTATGACTAACCAATGTGCCAACATGAGGTCGATGATGCTAAAGCGCAGGCGCCAGGTCTCTTTTGGCTATGTGGAGGATGCTGGCTATGTCATCCACATCAATCAAGGCTGGAGGATGGCTTTTGGGAGAAAAGAGGCTGCACACACGATGAGAAATGACGCCCATCGGACTGGACTAGAGGCATTTACATAGAGCGCGGGAGACAATAAAAAGGTATTTATACAGGTGAAATTAAGGGATGATGAACACATTTAAGTAATGCAGTACAGACGCACAGAAAGGTGCTGGCATTGGTTCACACACCTAAAAACTGGTGACAGGTTCCCTTTAAGCATACTTTTTCTCTTTCGGTTTGTTGGTCTATTTGTTTTTAAATGTTTGGAAAAAGAGAGATTTCAATCTTGTTTATAACATTTTGGTGCCTTTTTATCTGATTACATTTATTATATGCTTTTTTTTCCTTTGTCCTATAGAAAAGCCTATTGTAAAAATGGCAGAAAAATGCCATACACAGAATAAAAAAACACCACAAACTTAAATGTCACCAAAACTGCACAAACTTTAACAAACTGTATATGGTATGTTAATGTTCAGGGGCAAACATATCATTGGTGTAACCATCTCCACTTCCAAAGCAGGTGCAATTTTGCCTTTTTAGGAGCTCTTGGGCTGCAAAGGGCCCATATATTGTTCTTGCACTGATGCCCTCTTCTGTCTGTGTCCGCTAGTGTTAATATTTCAATACATACATGTAACAGAAGTGCATTTAATTCTCCAAAGTCCATGAGAGACAGTCGTGCAGTAAATGATGTTTACAGTATATATGTTTTCGACCATATTCCCATATAGCGTAGACACTGAAGCCCCAGCTGTGGGTGTGATGCACAGCTCTTCTAATTCATAATGAGCTGTGTGTTCTATGTCTTACGCCAGAAATCTTACTCCAGTGCCTGACTGGAGTTAATGTTTGAGGTGAGACACACAGAGGCGCACTCCACTTGTTAGATTCATTAAGAAGCATGTGCTCTGTGTCTTTTGGTGCAAATTTTAGCCCTAGACTTTAATTGGGAGCCTGAGAAAACGGATGGTCCTAATAGAGTTCTTCTTTTAAGTTCAGAATCTCATCGTTTCTGCACTAATAGCCTCATAAGAGAGTACTACTTCAAATCTGCACCAAAAGCACATAAAAAGGGGGAAACACAACAAAAAAGTAGCACGAACAGAATTAGAGTAGATTGCTAATGCATATTTTGGTGTAGACACATGCAGAAAAACCTGTAACACGGTCTTAGGAAATCATCCATTTTCCATTCTCTCCGACTTAAAGAGAATCTGTCAGCAACTTTGTGCTATGTAATTTGAGTACACCATAAGGTAGGTGCTGAGACATTGATTTCAGCTATGTGTCACTTACCAGGCTGTGTGCTGTGTTTCCAATACAATGAGTGTTTTATCAGCAGTAGCTTATCACTGCCAGACTAGCTCCCACTTGCCTCCTGGTCCAACCACGCCCCCAACACTGATTAGCAACTCACTGTCAATAGACAATGTGTGCAGAGAGCCTGGTGTGGGCAGAGTTAGCTCTCTGATCTCTATTCAGGGGTGGATTAAGGGTAGTGACGGGTTCATGCGACGGGGTCATCATATACCTGGACCAGATTATTCCAGAAAAATAGTTCCTGTGTGAAACTATAACCAGTCAAACATCCATTGATCTAGTCAATTTACCCTTCAGTTCAGTATATAGTATACAGTGTATAGTGTCAGTGTATAGGTAACACACTGACTCACCAGTGACGTCTCTAGGTGAAGTCCTTCATCTTTCATCCAGCACAGACCGCCATCACTTCATCCAGCCAGGACTCGTCTCTGCAGGAAATAACAGTTATCTCGAGCTCCGCTTGTAGAACACATTACTTAATTTTTCCCAACTTCTACATTACACCACATGAATAAAAAGAGGTGACATAGTGTCACTCTACACAGTAACTGGACTGCCCCCCCATTTAAAACGGTGTCCTCAAAAAATTAAATAGATGACTGCAGTAATAATATCCCTTAATTAGCCCCTATGGTAATAATAGTAATATCCCCCATCCTGGCCCCATGTATCTCATTCCTGGCTCCAGCCATATGTTCTCCCATCCTGCCCTCATGAGTATCCATCCTGCCCCATATGATCTCTCCATCCTGCCCCATCAGTCTCCATTGTATCCATCCTGCCTCATGATCCTGCACGATCTGTCTCCAATCCTGTCCCATGTCTTTCATTCTGCCCCATGTCTCCAATCATGCCCCATATCTACATTCTGCCCATGTCTCCAGTCCTGCCCCCAGTGTCCAGCATCTCTGCCCCCAGTGTCCAGCATCTCTGCCCCCAGTGTCCAGCATCTCTGCCCCCAGTGTCCAGCATCTCTGCCCCCAGTGTCCAGCATCTCTGCCCCCAGTGTCCAGCATCTCTGCCCCCAGTGTCCAGCATCTCTGCCCCCAGTGTCCAGCATCTCTGCCCCCAGTGTCCAGCATCTCTGCCCCCAGTGTCCAGCATCTCTGCCCCCAGTGTCCAGCATCTCTGCCCCCAGTGTCCAGCATTTCTGCCCCCAGTGTCCAGCATGTCTGCCACCAGTGTCCAGCATGTCTGCCACCAGTGTCCAGCATGTCTGCCCCCAGTGTCCAGCATGTCTGCCCCCAGTGTCCAGCATGTCTGCCCCCAGTGTCCAGCATGTCTGCCCCCAGTGTCCAGCATGTCTGCCCCCAGTGTCCAGCATGTCTGCCCCCAGTGTCCAGCATGTCTGCCCCCAGTGTCCAGCATGTCTGCCCCCAGTGTCCAGCATGTCTGCCCCCAGTGTCCAGCATGTCTGCCCCCAGTGTCCAGCATGTCTGCCCCCAGTGTCCAGCATGTCTGCCCCCAGTGTCCAGCATGTCTGCCCCCAGTGTCCAGCATGTCTGCCCCCAGTGTCCAGCATGTCTGCCCCAGTTTCCAGCATCTCTGCCCCCAGTGTGTCCAGCATCTCTGCCCCCAGTGTGTCCAGCATCTCTGCCCCCAGTGTGTCCAGCATCTCTGCCCCCAGTGTGTCCAGCAACTCTGCCCCCAGTGTGTCCAGCATCTCTGCCCCCAGTGTGTCCAGCATCTCTGCCCCCAGTGTGTCCAGCATCCTGCCCTCAGTGTGTCCAGCATCCTGCCCCCAGTGTGTCCAGCATCCTGCCCCCAGTGTGTCCAGCATCCTGCCCCCAAGGTGTCCAGCATCCTGCCCCAAAATGTCCAGCATGTTAACCAGTGTCTCCAGCATATTGCCCCATTGTCTTCAGCTTATTGCCCCCAGTGTGTCCAGCATTATGCCCCAGTGTCTCTAGCATTGCCCCCAGTGTGTCCAGCAATCTGCCCCAGTGTGTCCAGCATATTGCCCCCAGTGTGTCCAGCAATCTGCCCCAGTGTCTCCAGCATTGCCCCCAGTGTGTCCAGCAATCTGCCCCAGTGTGTCCAGCATATTATCCCCAGTGTGTCCAGCAATCTGCCCCAGGGTCTCCAGCATTGCCCCCAGTGTGTCCAGCAATCTGCCCCAGTGTGTCCAGCATATTGCCCCCAGTGTGTCCAGCAATCTGCCCCAGTGTCTCCAGCATTGCCCCCAGTGTGTCCAGCAATCTGCCCCAGTGTGTCCAGCATATTATCCCCAGTGTGTCCAGCAATCTGCCCCAGTGTCTCCAGCATTGCCCCCAGTGTGTCCAGCAATCTGCCCCAGTGTGTCCAGCAATCTTCCCCAGTATGTCTAACATTCTGCCCCAGTATATCCAGCAATCTGCCCCAGTGTCTGACTCCAGCATATTGCCCCCAGTGTGTCCCGCAATCTGCCCCAGTGTCTCCAGAATTGCCCCTAGTGTGTCCAGCAATTTGCCCCAGTGTCTCCAATATTACCCCAGTGTGTCCAGCATATTACCCCCAGCATGTCCAGCATTCTGCCCCAGCGTGTCCAGCATCTCTGCCCCCAGTGTCCAGCATATCTGCCCCCAGTGTCCAGCATGTCTGCCCCCAGTGTCCAGCATGTCTGCCCCCAGTGTCCAGCATCTCTGCCCCCAGTGTCCAGCATCTCTGCCCCCAGTGTCCAGCATCTCTGCCCCCAGTGTCCAGCATCTCTGCCCCCAGTATCCAGCATCTCTGCCCCCAGTGTCCAGCATCTCTGCCCCCAGTGTCCAGCATCTCTGCCCCCAGTGTCCAGCATCTCTGCCCCCAGTGTCCAGCATCTCTGCCCCCAGTGTCCAGCATCTCTGCCCCCAGTGTCCAGCATCTCTGCCCCCAGTGTCCAGCATCTCTGCCCCCAGTGTCCAGCATCTCTGCCCCCAGTGTCCAGCATCTCTGCCCCCAGTGTCCAGCATCTCTGCCCCCAGTGTCCAGCATCTCTGCCCCCAGTGTCCAGCATCTCTGCCCCCAGCGTCCAGCATCTCTGCCCCAGTGTCCAGCATCTCTGCCCCCAGCATCCCGCATCTCTGCCCCCAATGTGTCCAGCAACTCTGCCCCCAATGTGTCCAGCATCTCTGCCCCCAGTGTGTCCAGCATGTTAACCAGTGTCTCCAGCATCTTGCCCCAGTGTCTTCAGCTTATTGCCCCAAGTGTGTCCAGCATTATGCCCCAGTGTGTCCAGCAATCTGCCCCAGTGTCTCCAGCATTGCCCCCAGTGTGTCCAGCAATCTGCCCCAGTGTGTCCAGCATATTATCCCCAGTGTGTCTAACATTCTGCCCCAGTATGTCCAGCAATCCGCCCCAGTGTCTGACTCCAGCATATTGCCCCCAGTGTCTCCAGCATTGCCCCTAGTGTGTACAGCAATTTGCCCCAGTGTCTCCAATATTGCCCCAGTGTGTCCAGCATATTACCCCCAGTGTGTCCAGCAATCTGCCCCAGCATGTCCAGCATTCTGCCCCAGTGTGTCCAGCAATCTGCCCCAGTGTCTGACTCCAGCATATTGCCCCCAGTGTGTCCAGCAATCTGCCCCAGTGTCTCCAATATTGCCCCAGTGTGCCCAGCAATCTGCCCCAGTGTGTCCAGCATTGCCCCCAGTGTGCCCAGCAATCTGCCCCAGTGTGTCCAGCATTGCCCCCAGTGTGTCCAGCAATCTGCCCCAGTGTCTCAAGCATTGCCCCCAATGTGTGCAGCAATCTGCCCCAGTGTGTCCAGCATATTGCCCCCGGGCCCCCCGGATTGCCGTTCGCAAAAAGAACAAAAAAAAAGCAAGTTCTCCTCACCTGACCGGCGCTTCAGCGGCGAGCTCCCTCCAGCAGATGCTCTATCTGCGCTAGCATGCTGCAAAACCAGCACTTGCGTTAACAGCAGCCCGTTAATGTATGTGTTGAACGGGCTGCTGTTGACACAATGTGAACCCAGCCTAAGTGATACATCACTGGAATCAGGGCCTCTCTTCCTTACATTATCTTGCTCTCAGATGAGATAGTAAAAACCTGTGACAGATTCCCTTTAACACAAGCCCTCTCTCTGGTTGTATGGCAATTAGTTGTGCTACCCCACTGCTCAGATGGCACAGGATTGTCATAACATTTATTTCAGACATGCTGCAGATTTACGGTACTTCTGTGTAATTATATCCTTTTTTTTTCTTTTTTTTACAGTTTATCATATATTAACAATTGATTAATTTCCAACCATCATTCTCTAATCCCATAAATATCTAAATGTGCATCATTGTTTGGGAACAGAGTAATGCCTTTATGACCAAAAAAGAGGCAAACGTTTTTCAAACGTTGGTGGGACGAGAGTTAAAATGAGGTGATGTGTGACACCTTCTTAAACTGTGTCAATATGTATAACACCGCGTTAGTGACATATAGTTCACCACCACATAAAAGCTGTGGTAGAAGTTCAGCCACATGTGTGGAGGCACCTGTTCTGTGTATCTGATATGGTGACAAGTGACGAGCCACCGGGATTTACAGCTTTTACTGCTCCTTTTCACTATGTGTTCTACAATACTTGTTATTCCACACCAAGGGTGTTAAATTTTAGATCATGTCACTCAGCGTGTGGGATTTCATCCATGTGTGTCCGGTCAATGTAATGCTCCGGTTATGGTGGCTGCTGTTTATGTTTTTGTCATTAGTTCTCACACCGGGGTAGATTGATCAGTAAACTCACATAGACCGTCACATATATCCAAGAGTCAATACCACATGGATCCAGAACATTATGACAATGCATATCGATAGGGCTTTGAAGACTGAGAGACACAAATTGGGAGATATTTTGGACCGAATTTACTAATAGAAGTGTCATTTTCAATGCCTCTTAGTAGAAACTCCTTCCATAATTCGATAACCTACAGTACATATGATTGAGCTGCAAGAAATACAGTTTACAATGGACATCATTGTATGATGTAATATGTGGCAAAAACGCATATAGTTATCTCAAGGCGGACTAATACCACCTCCTACCATAATGTATATCATGTCGTACCCATTATGCCACAGCTGTGGTAAACGTTGGGTTCCTCATAGTCCAAAGCCATTAAAAAAATTGAAAACATGGTGCGTTCCACTTCCTCTAAGATAATTTTCAGGACCTTCATAGGTCACGTGTTCATAGTAAATCTTCCCCGCTACCTTGTCGTGAAATGAAAAATACTATAAAATCATACTAGGATCTGAATCTTTAATTGTGTTTATGTGCTAGGTAGTATTATTATTAATTATTGTTATAGTGCCATTTATTCCATGGCGCTTTACATGTGAGGAGGGGTATACATAATAAAAACAAGTACACTAATCTTAAACAATACAAGTCATAACTGGTACAGGAGGAGAGTGGACCCTGCCCGCGAAGGCTCACAATCTACAAGGGATGGGTGAGAATACAGTAGGTGAGGATAGAGCTGGTCATGCAGCAGTTTGGTCGATCGGTGGTTACTGCAAGTTGTAGGCTTGTCGGAAGAGGTGGGTCTTCAGGCTCTTTTTGAAGGTTTCGATGGTAGGCGAGAGTCTGATGTGTTGTGGTAGAGGGTTCCAGAGTAGGGGTGATACGCGAGAGAAATCTTGTATACGAAGAAGGAGATAAGAGGGGAGTAGAGAAGGAGATCTTGTGAGGATCGGAGGTTGCGTGTAGGTAAGTACCAGGAGACAAGGTCACAGATGTATGGAGGAGACAGGTTGTGGATGGCTTTGTACGTCATGGTTAGGGTTTTGTACTGGAGTCTTTGGGCAATGGGGAGCCAGTGAAGGGATTTACAGAGGGGAGAGGCCAGGGAATAGCGGGGGGACAGGTGGATTAGTCGGGCAGGAGAGTTTAGAATTGATTGGAGGAGTGCGAGAGTGTTAAAGAGGAGGCCACAGAGCAGGAGGTTGCAGTAGTCAAGGCGAGAGATGATGAGGGCATGGACTAGGGTTCATGCAGATTCTTGGTTGAGGAATGAACGGATTCGTGAAATATTTTTGAGTTGAAGTCGGCAGGAAAACACCAGTTGTTAGTGATAGGTTGAAGAGATTGGTTAGGGTTGGGATGAAGACTATAGTGAGGTTTGGGATGAAGTGGGAAGGGATCGGGTCAAGTGCACAGGTGGGGAGATGCGATCTTGAGAGTAGAGTGGAGAGTTGATCTTCTGTAATGGTGGAGAAGTTGGTTTTGGAGGCGGAGGGCTGGGAAGTCGGGAGATAGGGCTCTGGGGGTTGTTGACCAAAACTGTTTCTGATGTTATCAAATAACAAGGGGGTAGTATAACCCCCTTTGCTATTTGTTTACTCTTTTTTTTTCTGGACAGCTTATCTGATACAAATGGAAGGAAAGGAAAATTATAAGGCTAGGGTCACATTGCATTAGGGCAGTCCGTTTAGCACATAGCGCTACGGACTGCGCTAACGCAATGTCCCAAAAGGGATTGCGTTAGCCGATCCCTCTAGCGCAGATCCCCGATCTGCGCTAGCAAGGAACGGACTGCGAACGCTGCAAGCATCACTCAAATGACGGCACATCGCTAGTGCACGCCCAATGTGGGCGTGCGCTAGCGATGCGTTCGCCATTACAAACAATGGCGGCGTTAACGGACTACGTTACACCGCGTTATGCTGTGGTGTAACATAATCCGTTAAACGGGTTCACATAACGTAATGTGAACCTAGCCTAAAGCAAGGACCGAGACTTCTCCCTACATGTCTGCTTCTTGCCTTGTCACCAGGTTTTCCCAATATAAAGTATGGACACCAAATTAAAGGCCTCTTTTGCATCATTCTAGTATGCTGTATATATGTCCCTAATCTCCTCCTCATATCACAGAAAAGAGCTTTTATTATACCTACATCCTGTGCAGTGTGGTCCAATGGGCGTCTCTGGTCTTGGTTTGGCGCCTCTTCTCACCCCACAATCTTCATCTTCCTGCCCTGCTATGTGTGGAAGACGTGTCCTACGTCATCCACACAGTGTCCCTCATCTTGCTCCTCCACAGGCGCACTTCTTCCCTTCTGAGTGCAGAGCAAAGTAGTGTAGTGTGCATGCGCCAGCTTTACTTCCGGGTTATCGGCATTATTTGGCATTTACCAGCGCATACACACTACAGTACTTTGCTTTGCCCTCAGCTGCGTAAAGAGAAGTGCACATGCTCAGAAATGGGATTGGGGGACATTCTGTGAATGGTGTAGGATGCGTTATCCATAGGAAGCAGGGCTGGATGACAACGATTGGGGGAAGAGAAGAGGCGCCAGATCAAGACCAGAGATGTCCAACGGGCATGTTTGTATATGTGGGTATAATAAGGACTTTTTTGCTATCTAAGGTGTATCTGGCAGATACATGCAATTTACTAGAATGTTGTAAAAGAGGCAAAGTTGATGGACATACTTTATATTGTGAAGACCAGATGACCGATTCCCTTTAAAGGATCTCACATTTACTACCCAAGTCTGTATCCTGCAAGGATTTATTGTTCTAATGTTTTCATGTTCTTCATACAAACGATGGTAATCATCTAGGAATCATCTTTGTCAGTGCCGTAAGACAATTTTTGATTTTTCCACCATCATTTTTTGTCAAAGAGTCCATGCATGCAATCAAAATGATGAATGGATCAAGAGGTAGAGATGTGTTCAGACCCCTTTACACTTTAGGTAGATGTCGTCTGAACTACTGTTGAGCTGGTAGCTATGTCTTCCCACTCCCCCGTACTCCGGGGTGCTCCTGTGTTCTCTATAAGAGTGCCGCTGTCATTCTTGTCTTTTTATCAGGATTTTCCTGCAATTACAGCGGCTACTTATCATGAATGTGCATTCTTAGGAGCGCTCAATTCCCAGTAATTGACCAGTGTAAACAGGCTGCCAACAAAAAAATAAAATGCTTGTTCATCGAGTGAAAGGATTTGTTGAGTTAACTTCCAAAACATTGCTTTCGGCAGCACACCATCCTGTGAAAACAGCACTTGTGCTGCCGAGAACAATGGCAGCCTTTGTGCACAGAACAATTTATTAGCGAGCATTGTTTGGGCATCAGAAACGCTGTCAGCCTGCATAAGCAAACTATTAAATGATCGCTCTAGGGCTTCAATATATTTTTTTATGGCTGCTTGACTAGTGTATACGAGCCCTTAGTTGAGAAGATAACAGGAAACATGTATTTATTATTATTAATAATAATCACTTAATTCACTTTTAATTTTATTCATTTTTGAGTTATAGTGAAATGTTTGCTTTATTGTTGGCCACACACAATTCCATTTTTCATACCTTGTACATTTCAATGGTAATACTAACCTTTTTATGTGGGCAGCTGTCAGTGGTTTCTACAAATACTTTTTTAACCAGGCGCAGAGATTTTCCTCAAACATTGACAGAACCTTTGGCCTGTAGTAGAAATCTATTGACTTAGGTCTGACAGGCATGAATTAAATGCATAATACAGCGTGCCATGTCATGAGTTTTAGCTGACACATATTGCAACTGTTTATCTTTATTTTCTTGCTAGTCGCATGCAGTCATTTCAAGACTACCTAGATATACAGTACTTAAAATGAAGTGAGTCGTGACTTGTAGACCCTGCGCATGATCAGGGTGACCCTTATGGCCCTGCTACAAACCACTCTCGGCACTAAACACGGGTACATTTAGAACCATATTTCTATCTTTAAAGATTTAAGCATTACATTTCTATTATGTGACTAATCTCTTTTTACCTGGGGTATACTCTTCTGAAAAGCAATTTTAAACTATTTTAGTGCCTAGGTCAGTTCTGTGCACAGTTTCTGGTTGTAGCAGTCTTCATTGTGACCTACCAGTTATGGATTGATCCAAACCATGATGACCTCCGTACCTTGGTACAAACCTCACTCTTTCTCATGAGTTACTAAAGTTATACTTAGCTCATTGTCCTTCGTAAACTGACCCTCAAGTTTTCTGTTAAAGAAGTTGTCCTCTATTTGGACAACTTCTTCTCATACCCCTTGCTTGGCCTCCAATGCGTCGTTTTGCAGAAAAAACACATCTGCAAAGTTGTCTGCAGGATGCGTTTTTTCTCCATATGCATGTATTAGCGACGCATTACCACACGTCGCAGCCGTCATGCGACGGTTGTGTCGTGTTGTGGTGGACCGTCCGAACAAACAAACGTTGCTTGCAACGTTTTTTGGAGCGTCGTGTCCGCCATTTCCGAACGCGCATGCGTGGCCGGAACTCCGCCCCCACCTCCCCGCAACTCACAATGGAAAAATATATCCGCTGCACCCGTT